>NW_020538040.1:148220132-148257632 GCF_003426905.1 Ctenocephalides felis
ATATTACCAAATATTATTTTGGACTAAATATTACACCGGTACTTTCTTTATATTATTTTCCCTTGTCACCAATGATTCGCAAACACCAAGCAAAAAAACTGTTTACGTTTAACACGTATTTGCAAAAAAAATTGAAAAATACCGGAACGTTTTAGTAATTTCATATCTAAGGAAAACCGATGTTCTTCCGTGAAAATGTATACAAGTTCATATTATCGTGTATTATTTGCATGTGTTGGAAAAATTTGGTACGTGCGCATGAGTGCGCACGCCCCCTTTGCATTACGCAGGGTGGAAATACTGTGCGCACGTGTTACATATCGCATTTTCCATTTTCTTTGACGCGTAGATTTTCGGGTAATTTACACATTCGCGATATTATATTCTTTCTCGATATAGAATATTTTATTCGAAAATTAAATGCGATGCAAACACGCTCACTGAGTGTTCAAGATCTTCTTTTTCTTTTGTAGTACAAGTTTCCTAAAATTAGTTCAGTATATCTCACGTAAATTATTGTACTAGGTTAGAGACAATTTTATATCCTTATAATTAATATATTTATTATTTTATATTAGGCAAGTAAAATTGAACAAAGTTTCAGAACTTAATATCAATCAGCTTGTATCAATACAAGATTGTGGAAAATAAGAGATAACGAACATTTTAAGTTTAAGATGTTTTCCGATTCTAATAAAATAATAAAAGTGCAATGGACCATTAACTATTCAAACAATAATACAAACTATTTTATTGCATTCTCTCATTCTGGCTGTCTATTTTTGAAAACTTTGATTATTTTTTATAATTAAACCACTTCTCGTAGGCCTATAACATTTTAAACTGTTTGGTTTGACTATCGACCCTATCACCATGCGAAGTTCTATCAAAATCCGAGAAAAGTTAACCTGAGTTTCTCCTTGTGAGTAAGTAATTACAATTTAGAAGTTTTTTTAATTCCGTGGTTTTATATGAATAGGTGTCTTTTTGTTCATTCAATATAACGATATTTCATTACCAGTAAATACACTCATTCACATACAATCATACACACACATACACACACACACACACACACATATATATATATATATATATATATATATATATATATATATATATATTTATCTAGTTTAGGTGCGTGTGTCATAAGTATGTAAGGTATATTTGTGTAGACAATGTTTCCGGGCAGCTTCTTCCACTGCCGTTGGATTTTTTGGATTAGAAAAAGCGAAGGAAAAGCGAAAAGCGCCAAGGGGTGGTTTATAAAGGGGAGAACCAGCTGGAAAATGGCTGACGGCTTGTTGGGGGAAAATTCCTCGCGTGACTGTATCGCGAGGGAAAACGACTGGATTTTCAGAATGGTATTATACACAAGTTGGAGCTTTGGGGGGTTTGAATCCGCACACAGTCTAACAAAAAGCAATGTCGAAGCGAAGAAATACTTTATTGGTTTGTCAGCTAATATTTTTGTTACCGACAGTGTCTGCTTTCTTAAGTGTCTTATGACAAAATATTAAAGTTTATGGATACATTTTATGGGATAAAAGCTATAAAACAGATATAATTCATTATAATTATAAAACATAAAATGGGATGTTAATAAAATGGATTATACAGTATGTAAATATATATATATATATATATATATATATATATATATATATATAAAGAAAATCTATCAGTTGTCTTCAAATGCCATAGCTTGTTTTTTATCCAGGTATTTATTTCAACCATTAAATCTTTTGGATTAATAGTTACGGGTATGTATATAAGAATCCGTATCATGATAATTTAAATCACATTTGATATATATTATCATGCACCATTAATGAAGTAGGCCGGCTTAATCCTTTTGAACAATCTTCTAAATATAAAATCCCTTGACGGCTCAGCATTTCACATTAGGATATGAAAGTACTATATTTAGTATATTTAGTCAATAGTTCCTGTGTTATGGAATGTAAACGAAAAATATATAGAACAACCCGATTGTCAAATTTGGATTGATAGAATATATTGATTTAAGGAGTTTTCTTTTCAATTGTAATATGGTGTAATTTCCAGAAACTTAACAGATACAAATACATATCCAAGTGTACTTGGTCTTTTGGTTTTTTACAAAAGTCAATAATTTCTGCCTAAATGTTTTGAAATTTATCATATTATAATGCATTTTCAAGCATATATTTTTCATTATATAAATTTTTAATCTTCTAATTGCTACTTCAAGTGTCATTATAAATGACGTTTACTTATTAGATACATTGATAGGATTAAATATCCACAATAGCTAATACATAATAAGATTTTAACTAGCAAAAAATGTAATTTTTCTATAAGTATATATATATATATATATATATATATATATATATATATGTATATATATGTGTGTGTGTGCGTGTGTGTGTGAGTGTACATATACATGTATATAATTACATATTTGTATATAAAACATACAGAAATTTAATAATTCCAATCGGTTCAGATCGTATGATAAACAATAGCTTTGGCTTTGCTTGTTTGACTTTGACTCTTTGTAATGACTTTCAGTTCGAAGATTATATTTTTCAAGAAATATAATCCCCGCGATATATACGTATACACATGTTGAATGAACGAAAAGACAAATGCAAATGTCTGTCCCACCTGCTAATGATGAAATGATTTCAAGAATCGTTCTCCATCGCGTGGCCGAGCGTTCTTCGAACCACACAATGTTGTCTTCAGTTGTGTTTCGAAATGATCTAATGTCGAAATACCGGTTATTCGGTATCAACTAAGAGGACCAGATAGAAAACCCGGTCCGAACTTACGCTTGATTGGTCGGATGTCGTTGAATGGAAGGGACATGTATACACAAGGGGAGTGTCCTACAAAACTGTATTATAATAAATGGCATTAGGGTGAAATATTAGGGTACGCAAACCCCGCGTCTGCACGCAAGCAGGAGTCCCGGCCCCGACACAGGTTAATGCCCAGCAGACCGCGGCATAGGCGTTGTCTTCTCATCTAGGGTTCGCGCTGAACGTTTTTTCTACCTTTCCTTGCCTATTTCGTGCGACGACTCTAATTTGTTTTGTTTTTACGAGCGACCATTTGGAATATTCTTGTTAAAACTATCCTGCTGGATTACGAGACAGAATGTTTGTGTTTTTCAATGCAATTCTATGATACGCTAGGCTTACCATGGAAATATCAGTACGGACGCTTCGATAATAAAGAAAATATGGTAGATAAATGTATATATTATGTACACATACGTACACACACACGTCTAAATTACGATTTATTTACGTCTAAAATACTTTTTATTTAATTTTATCAATTTCGTTGATAGTATTTTTATGTCATATAGTAGGTAAAATAATTAATTCATTAATATGATGTGATATATTTGCACATAAATCATACAAAACTTAATTACGGTGTAGAAAGTTTAAACACAAAAAATAAAATAATAGTAAAATGATTCTTATTATTGTTTCACTGTTTGAGATTTTAGAAATTTGAAGCCGCACAATTCATGTCCATATAATGCGAACCTTTTTACTATATCTAATAATTAAACTTAATTTTATTTAATTGCATTTAAATTAAAAATATGATAATTAATGATATATATGTGGTTGAATTATAAGTAATTGAAACTAAGTAAATAAATAGAAATTTCTTAAAAATTACATTCCACGAGTTCATCCAGTATGCACTATTTCAGTTGGCATCTTAATGCTCTAAGGTTCCACGAAACTTCCAGGTCACATTCTAAATTTTTCGAGTTTTTACTAAATAATTATGGCTTTTTTCAACAGACGACAAAAAGTCTTAATTCTATAACGTTGTCAATACAAACAGTATCATTTTTAACTTCCCGTAGGATGAGTTATAGTAATCGACAAAAAAATCGAAAATCAAAATTTTTATGTATCTTTACATTTTAAAGGTTTCCGAACATTTTGGCATATCTCAGAAAAAATGGATATATGTGTGTATAGTGTATGTATGTGTGTGTGAGTGTGCGGATACAAATTTTCGTCGACGATTTCGAGAACACCGATCATCCGATTTGAATAATTCAAAAAACATTCGATTCGTACTGATAAGGAGACGTGCTGATTAAAATTTGGCAAAGGCGGGTCTAGCCGTTTTGAAGATACGGAGCAAAAAGTGTCAAAACGGTAACTCAGTTTGCAAGAGAATGGAGCGTCCGATTTTAATAATTTAAAAAACATTATATTTGTATTGACAAGGTGAAGAACTGATTGAATTTTTGGGAAGGCACATTAAATTTTTATTGATACCTACAAATTTTTTTATACATATTTTTTTGTTTTTCATTAGCATATATAGGCTTATAATTACAAATTTTCAGTTCTCGTAATTTGTTTGAATGTAAAACAAAAATTCGGCCCGTAGAGGGTTAAAATTGAATTGCTATCTCTCTAGAATAACCGATATTTTTTTTATCGCTAAGATGCCTTTAACGGTATTTAATGAATCAATTACAACTCGTAAACGTCAATGAGATCATCACGAAAATTAAAGGTTCGTTTCATTCCAACCCTCTTCAAGGTGGGTGTATAAGACGTGCGTGTCAGCTCTGAAACATCATTATCGGATATGCGGTAATAAGTTCGGACGTAAATTAGTCGCAGGTAGCAAAGGTCAATATTTTGACTCCGGACAGACTGACGAGGGACGGACGTTCTAGTTTGCACGGTAATCAAATTATTTATTCAGGCATCGCCGTCTGTGACTAATCCAATGAAATTGTTTTCTGATAGGATAAAACTTTTATTTTATTTGAATGCCACAAGTTGAATTAAATATTAGGGTGGAAGGTCCGCGGGTAAAAAGATTCACCAGCGATATCTCAAAAACAATTAAAGTTGAGAATTTTTTAACAACAATATTTGAAAGTAGAGACAAAAAGGTTTAGCCATCACCTTGTTTTTACGACGTCGATATCAGGAGATAAACGCCAATGTTTGAAAATCCATTTTTTGGTTGTGGGCACTGTTGTTTAGTTTACGAGACCTTAATATAATTTTTAGGTATACGAATTTTAATTGTTTTATAAGATATATTGTTAATTCTAAGTAGGATCCAACGGTTTTTTTATATAACCTCTATAAAAGCTCACACATGGGTGGAGTAAAAAGGATCAACTGAACCTTTACCCCGTCAAAAGTAAAAATAATAAAAAACCAAAAATGAAAAGTAAATTCAGTAAAAAAGTTACGAAAGTATAGTAAAGATACAAAAAGCAATTTTTATAAATAGTTATTCCAACTTTGCTGATGAATATTTCTGCGTAAATACCAAATCAAGGCTACATACAGTGTTGTCTCTGTAAAAATTGTAGCCATGAATTTTATATTTTGGATTGGTTGATTACTGTATCTATTATTTCATAAAATCTCTTTAAAATTAAAAATAAGACGTTGAACATTTTTGCCTTCTGGATGTCCCTTATTACCACGCCTATTAATATCTTTATTGATAATGAAAAAAAAATAATTAAAAACAATTATAAATAACTACAGAGCATTTTATTTTATCGCAGTTCAATAATTCACAACACTGAAGATACATATTTTATCATACGTTATAAATAAATGAAGTAAGTATTATTATTCCGATTCAAGAACTCAATCTGAATCCATTAAGTGAATAGCAAAACTATACTATCACGAAGTATTTCAAAATAAGTACATACCTATAGTTTAAAAGTCATCTTTTCCCGTATATTCGACTCGATAACGCGAAACGATTCAAGGAAACTTTCAATACATTTGTCTGTAAATCTTCAACTTATTTTCATACAAATAGATTCGCAAAACAGAATTCAAACTTTTCCATAACTCTCGGAGGCTTTTTTTAGCTCTTTGCCGTTGTTGATATGTTTTGATGCAGCGCATCCTCTGATTTTTTACGAGACACTTTAATTCTTTCCGAATCTCTTGATATCTGACATGAAATATGTTTTAGAGATCCAAACAAGTAATACGGTGATAATGTATCGGATAAGAGAAGCGATTTTTGTAACTTTTCATGGAATAAAAATTTACTCTTTTAAGAATACGTGTGTTATTCACCGTTTGGTAATAAGAAACTAAATCTTGGAATATTTGTATTTATTTAGAAAAGTATTATAAGATTATTATTTAAATATTGAATAAAAACAATTTGTTCTTACTGTGTTAAATCTATTCAATATAAGTTTTAAATAATATTAATTCATCGAACATTAATTTTGCTGACTCAATAAATGCATTTCGAAATTAAACTCTTATTATATACTAACGAGGTATTTTAATTAAAGTATAAACCTTGTTATATCAATATCAATTAAGAAATGACATTTTTCGAGAAATGAGAAAAAGTCTTGGCCACCTGTATATATATATAATTCAATAAAAGTATCCGCAGTTTAACAATTTGGGTGGTAACACATCAGACTGACAAGAACTGGAAGTCGATTGACTCTCGATATAAGGACTCATATACATGAATATATATATATATATATATATATATATATATATTACTATATATATACTTATTGGTTATATAAAAGTTAGTTGAGGTTGTGTGACTTTTAATAAAATGATTTTAATAAAATTATTTTTAGCTTGTCAATAGTTCACAGAAATTTTATTCTGGAATCTGATGATTTACTGTTTATTTTTGATTTGATTTTATTCAAATCAAAAATAAACACTTTTGCATATCTTTACGTTTTAAGACTTCCTGAAAATTTTGGCATATTTAAAAAAATGCGTTGAATTCATTTTTTATCCGCGATTTTGGAATCACGGGTCAACCGATTTGAATGATTTGTAATTACGGGGAGACGTGGTGATTAAGTTCAGCCATTTCGGAGATAAGAAGCAAAAAGTGCAACTAGTGCCATGTACCACTAATTTTCTATTTATTTTCAAAATTATTAAATATAGAGTATTAAATAACCGCATATGTAACATTGTTTTAATTTACAGTCTCAAACTAATCATACGTTAGAAATCTCATTTTTTAGTTAATTTTTTATGCCATTTTCTACTATACTGCTATATTTTTAGCAACATAGTTGCAACATTAGGACGGTTGGTTTTTAGTATTGAGCTAGATTTAACCTTATGATAGTTTTATTTATGTAATAAAACAAAACTACCTTGCAGGAGAGAAAACACTCTATTATTATGCACCTACCAGTTTTTGTCATATATATAATTACATATATATATATATATATATATATAATATTAATTGCTTGCTAAACTTTTTGTTCCGTAAACAGAAATCCCAAATGAAGCCGTCAGTACCATTCGTAAAGCACTGTCCGGAACAAAATATCTCGCCGACTAATTTGTCAAATTTTTTCGCTACCCTTGCTATTTACAAAGCACTCATATCAGTAACAGGAAAAACATAATGTATAACATTATTAATAGAAATACCCATTTGACTCTTGAAAAGGAACCATTTGTCGAAAACAGTCCTAAATGCACGTTACAAAATACAAACTCCCCAACAAAAGTACTTCACATTCTTGTACAAACACTCGGGTAAATAGTATAAACAAACTGATCTGCGAGAGCAGGTCATATTTTGTGAATATGTAAAAATGTCGAAATGTTTGAGAGGTATATCGATATCAAATCTTCGTTAAAGGCGAGCCCATGCTGTTATTTCAATTACCAACAATAAGTAATTGTCGCATGCTTTGAAATATTTCTCTCGACAGAAATGTACATGTTTTTTTAGCCGGGTTCACAATGTATCCATACTTTAGATTAAGCATTGTGTTCGGCTTAGTACAACCGTCCTAATCTTAAGTGCCCGTTGAGGAATAAAGGCTGCTATTTCATTGTTCGAATAGGGAGCGATATGGCTTAAATCCAGCGGTTACTCTGTATACGGATAACAAAAGATTTCTATCAGATATTTCTCCTCGAACTTGGAAGCGGCATCCGTGCTCGGGACGAGCCGAATAATGAGATACATAAATGAGATTTGGATCGGTGCACTCCACAATTATTTTTTAATCTTGTTTGACAGAAGTGCACCGAATATCTCTGTCTGTTCATTAAACTAAAACTGTGCATTTTGTTCATTGAGAAATCAATAAACTATATTGCCCAGTAAATAAATCCATATTTCATAAAAATTGTTTTTCGAACACTCATCAGATTATACATACATCCTTTTCACACGCGAAATCCAAAATTAACACGTATTTTGTCGCTGGAGCGGCGGCATCCGAGTGGAAAGGGTTAAGATTGACTTTTATCAGCATTTATGAACTAACCTACTGTACTTTAGATCTATAATCAAATATTTTTATATAAACATAATATGAACTATACGTAGACTTATTCTACAAGATTCATCAAACACAATCGGTAAATTAAATTTAAATTCGATATAAAAGATTGCGAAAAATCATATTATGTTTATTATAATTATAAATTAGTAGAAGTTTTATCGCTTTTTATTTCAATTGAGATCAATAACTGTGAATTCATTTTATTATTTGATACATTTGATTAAAATATTTAGGAGCTAATTCTTCGGTTGTTATGACAACGCTATGTTACGCTTCTTTCTTAGTACTAAAAACTGCCAAAATGCTATGTATTTGCTGTGCGATCAGGTCGACTTTTCTTCAGATTTTATTACTCTGATAAATGATGTGTTAAATTATTAAGAATATTATTTTTGTTATTATGGTTCTAATTTAAAGTTCTTTAGAAGTGCAATGTTTAATTTTTTAGTTCCTTTTATTGATAATGATTTGAAGATCTCAAAGAGTTTTGTGCAAAAATATATATTTTAACAGAACTCTAGAGCTTAATAATATCATCATATAAAATGTGTTAGGCTAATAAGGCTTTGTTTGGAAAATATGATTATTCTTGTAATTATCAATTTTGAAAAATTATCATATACCTAATATGATACATTTTTTCTAGTTCTTCCGTGCAATTTCTTGCAATATAAAAAATATTCCTAAATTTTTAAGCTCATCCTAAGCACTCACACACTTATTTACTTCATAAAATCAATTATTACCCGTGACCAGAATGAAAGGAATTACATAACCGCTCTTAAATAAAAAGATTAATTTTTTTTGGCTTCTTTTTTATTAAGACGGCAAAACCAATTTTTTATATAAGAAAGGTAGGTGTATAGAAAGAGGATAAATTCAGACATACCACATGAAAATAATCTTTGAAAAGGTTTTATTTGAAGTGAAGAAAGTTAGAAATGTATTAATATTTGCACAATATAAGATATCTAAAAAATATTTTTATATAATAGACTTATCTTGGATATTGCATGTGCTGTGGGAAATATAAATAATATAAAGGAGATATAATTTCTATCCGTAAAGTTGAAACATTTTCAAAAATTAATTTTATTAATAGAGGATATATTAAAAAATTTAAAACTAATATTAAAATTGAAACAAAGTAATTAAAACTACTGTATATTATTAGTGTTGACCTTACAAAAGTATGAAATGCGTTTTTTTTTCAATCTGTAAAAATATAGACTAGAGCGGGCCTTAATGGTCCGCGGGTAAAAAGATTTACCGCCAATCTCAAAAACAAGTAAAGATAAGAATTTTTTAACATTAATATTTGAAAGTAGAGGGAAAATGATATATAATCAGTCATCACCTTGATTCTTACGACGTTGTTATCGAAAATTAACAGCAATTTTTGAAAATACATAACACAAGAATATTCTTTCGTTCTTAGTTTTTTGGTTATGAGCACTGTTGTTTAGTTTACGAGACCTTAATATTTTTATGTCTACTTTTATAAGATTGCTATTTTTAAGTTAGAATCAACAGTTTTTAATATAACCTCTATAAAGCTCACATATGTCAAGTAAAAAAGACCATCAGAGCTTTTACTCTGACAGAAGTGTAAACATTAAAAAATAGTAAATTAAATTATAGAAAGAGATAGTTAAATCAATAGTTATTCCAATTTTGCTGGTGATTATTTCTTTCAACGTAACAGATCAAGGTTATACACAGTTTTATCTGTGTAAAAATTGTACCCATGAAATTTATATTTTGCATTGCTTGAATAATGCAGCTAATATTTCGTGAAATCCATTCAAAATTAAAAATAAGACATAAGTCTGTTTGTCCCCTGGCTGTTTCATTTTACCGTGTCTATGGGGTAAAAAGGACCAAGTGACAAATTTTGGAAAAACAGCAAACAAACACATTTCTACAATGATGAATTAACTGAGAGTTTTACTGAACATAGTCAGATAGTCGTTTATTTGATATGTGTTATTTGTTGTGATATAAGCATAGCTACACTACTTTGTAGTATAAGGTCTATGGATATAATTCGTTTGGTTTTCACAAAAATGCAGCTTAATTCAAATTGGACCTAAATGCAGCTTAATTCAAATTGGACCTTTGTGCCCCGCTCTATCCTGATAATAATTATAAGATTATAATTATAATTATAAGAACGGTATAAATACTTTGTGTGTATTTTCTAAAAGACAAGAGTTTTTCGTTTGAATTCGAGTCAGTTTCGTCGTCGTCATAATCCCGCATGTGTAATTAATTGTCCCGCGACGTCTGTACGATATCTATGCTATAAGTAAGTAATTGTGAGTGCGTATTCATTATCGAAGCCATTACTTTGTATTTGCGAGTGGTTGTGATTTGAGAGATCAATGGGAGTTGTTTGGTTGAAAGTGAACTCTTGAAATCAAAAGCATTTGGCCCATCGGATGCGCATGCCGCCGTCGAGCTTCAAAGCTTTTCCTCTCTCAATACCCACACCGCGGAAAAGTGAAACGGAACAAAGTTTTCAACGAGCGTTCCCGCTATTTATCTTATTGCTGTTGCGATCCATACACAGGGACGCACTTTTAAAATTTACACTCTAAAAAATTACATGACAATTAACACTAATCCTATGTTGAACGATTTATTATGTAGGCAGGGAGACTGGGTACGGTTGTGCCAAGGTACAGTAGTGACTGTCTCTATAACAGCTGAACTATATATCTGATTTTGAGATAAGGCCCAAAGGGAGATAGATGAAGTATGTTTTTTCGAAGAAGTTTCCAATATGGTGTTAACAGAGTTTCTTGTTAGTTTTTTTTAATATTAACTATTACTTGTATACAGATATATTACTTTGTTTGTTATTTCTTTGTAAGTTCAACATTTGTAGTTGATTACCAACAATAATTTTTGCCTAGATACTTAAGCTCAGTCATAACGATGATTTGTTTTAAAATTTGTGTTGTCGTACTTGTCCTTTTTGGCTGAAGATTAAATAGATAAAGAAATATCTAACTTAACTAACAACAAAAAACAAAAGAGAAAGATAAAAGGAAATTCAGTACAAAAAATATTGCTTTTGCGGAAGAAATTTTCATAGCAATATTTATATATTCTCGGAGAGCGTAGAGAGAAGTTTAACTAGTAAAATTGTAAGATAAAAAGGTCAACTACGCCCACTACTATAATATTTATATCATTTAGAATTTTTATTGCTTATATGTGAATTAAATAAAATATATATTGTATATTGTAAATTTACCTGTATGGATTCATATTTGTTTCAATACTAATTCATCGAAGTAATAATTCACTGGTAGTAATTCATCAACCCCAGAAGAGTTTCAGGAACGGTATCATTTCAGATTAAAATAAACATCATATTTTCTTTAATTGATGCTGTTAATTATAATTTCTTTATCAAACGTTGAATTCGACCCACCGTTCCTCATTAATGGCTTGTACATTTCCGATGTCCTTCAGACTCCCACAGACATCATTTCCCTTTATATATATATATATATATATATATATATATATATATTAGTGTCCTATCCGATATACTTTTGACCGTGTGTACGAAGTAATTTACTAAATGTTACCAAAAGCGCTCTGTGCATTTGATCCTTATTGCGATATGTCTTTTCCAGTGGATCATCATCATGTTCAAACCGTCTGTCGATCCGATTTAAATGTTGATTGAAATTTTCCACAAGTCATTTGAAGTAGGTACATTATAATTGGAGTTAAAATAATTAAGCCGTGATCTGCGTTTAGAAAAAATCTATATATCCTTATTACATATTGTAATAATAATTTGAATTAACAATTCTTAAAGCTCACCAAAATGGTAATGTATACAATTAATAATAATAATTTTATTTAACATAACATAATACATTTTTTAAAATTATACTTGGTTTAATTCGCGTTTAATTTCTTTAACATTCAATTAAAGTTAAAAAATGATCAGTTTAAATTGTATTATTTTTTTGTGATATATACATTTTTTAAATTATTTTTTATTAAACAAGTAAATAAATCATTTAGTAGGTAGTTTAATACAGTTATAGAGCTAGCAACCTTAGTATGTTTAGCTTGAACATTAATATGTTTTTAAAATTACTTGTTCTTATTCTATTAACGTATAATTTTTTTAAAGCTTAATAAAAATTTATAAAATGTTAACTTATATTGTATTAATTTTGCTCATTTTATCACATTTATTTAAAATTATTATTTATAAATAAAAAGAATAAAAAATTAATAAATTAAATAATAATGTTTAGTGCTACTATAGAGCTAGCAATAAGCTTGAACATTAAAGAAATAAGTTTTTCTAAATTGCTTGTTTTAAACTATTCACCTATAATTTTATTAATATTCAATTAAAATGTCATATTATATAGTATTATTTTTTTCTATTATATTCATTTGTTTAAAGTTATTATTTATTGATGAATTAAACAATTATATAAAACAAATAAATTAAATAACAATGTTTAGTTCTGCTATAGAGCTGGCAATTTATTTAAGTATAAGCTATATAAAAATTAATATATTTTTTAAAATTACTTATTTTAATACTATTCTTGTATAATCTAATTAACATTTAAATAGAATTTATAAAATGTTATATTTATTTATTTATATAAATACCAATCGGCTATGTACAGTTCGTTTGTAATACAATTTTAATAATTTTATAACATCAACTATAAGTATAAAAAAATTAATATAAACAAATATTGCATTCATATTCATTATTCATTCATTCTATTATTTAAAGTCATTATTTAACGATGGATTGAATAAATAAATAAAATAATGTTTAGTGTTGCTACAGAGCTAGAAACTTCTAACAAGGGAAACCTCAGGTTTACTCTTCTGGGAATTCGATGAAACTTTGCAAGGTGAATGAAATAGTCTATGTACAAAAATATATTATTATAGTAATATTTTTTAATATGTTTTAAACACTTTTTTATGAAACATTAGATCAAACAAAACTTGATAGTGAAAGGTTATATTGTTTTTAATTTCTTAGAGTAATCTAAATGAGCTCGCCTCTAGATTAAAATAAATACTGCTAGAATATATAATTAATTTAAATGTTTTCATATTTATGTAATGCAAAATATTAGAGGTTTATTTTTCAATGTTTCTACTTCTTATATACAAGAAAAAAATATAATCTATTCATGCTTCCCGATAATTATTCCAATTAACTTACGATTAGTAAAGTGATTAATTATTATTTTTCTTCACCTGTACTCTTCCGTGTAAGATATATAATTACATGCGGATACTATCATTTTATCTATCTCTTCATATAAAGATACAAACCGTGTATCTTGTTTAGCACGCGTATCAATAATCGTAATTTATTCGATAAGATTATATGTAAATAATTATTTTTTAATTGGATATCTAACAAGTAACATCGTGTCGGTCGGTTCGTCTAATCGAGCGTGTTCCTCTCGCACGGCGAACGACGATTTGTTCCTACGACATTTATAATTAGATTCGGACGCAATTCAAATGTTTATCGGACACTTTTTATTTATTTTGTATTTTGTATTTTGCCTTTTTGTCGTTTTGTTACCTGGTTCGTTTATTTTCTTATTTCATGCTGCTTTCCGTGCGCTAGTCTTGTATCAATCGTAAAACACGGCCAGTTCGCATCGTGGTGACTGTCGATATCGTTGTCACAGAGGTAAATGATAATTGAAGGGCTGACTGGTGTTTTATTGACAATTTATTTTTCTTTTATTTTATAATAGGATTTACAAGTATTCCTAAAAATATTTAGTAAAAATATAAAACATTCTACTTCCATTCTATTTCTACTTGAATAAGTTATATATTAATGGTAGCAGGTTGCTCTATACATAGATTTCCCAGGGCTACCTCCATACATAGTATTTTGACTGTGTTTACTTGTATCAGCTTCTTTGGAGATAGTAATAATTAATTTTGAAGTTTTGAAAATGAAAGAACTTAATTATTATTAAAATACTAATAATAATAATAATACTATTAATAATAACAATAGACACTTTTATGGGCTGAATTCAGAATAAACTATTAGAATCATAAGCAAGATCTTTTTACTCTCTCAAGATGATCTCTCGATAATTTTGGTGTGATTTAAATACTAGTAGCAAAATGTTTTAAAATTTTAATTTTACTTTTAATATAACTTTTTGCATTTAATACATATTTCTCGACACCAAAACCAGATTATTACCTAATTTTATTAAACAAACTGACGCCTGTGATGTCTTTATGTTACATGAATGAAATACTCCTTAAAATTATGTTAAATAGTTCGAATTGCATACAAATCTCTTGAATTACTTTCTTAGCGTTTAAACTTTAAATGTAATTCATATAAATATGTATAAAGCTTTCTATTTTTAAAAGCGATTTTAATTTGTATTAATTTCGCCTTATGCTATATCAAAATTTAATAGCAATATTTGTGAATAATAATATTAGAACAATGTACAACTAAATCGGCGATTTATTTGTAGCAGAATACTTGAATCGATTGTAGACATTGAAAAACTCTATTTTTATTTCAAGTCAGTTTCTTCTGGTTTCGTTTTTATCAAATAAAAAAGTTTTGTCATTTATGTTTGTATGTAAATTCGTGGTATCTATTCGCAACTCAAATAATGATCTTTTATATTTCTCACGATGTTATCAAGTCCTATAAAATGAGTTTTATTTTATTTTATTTTTTTTAACCTGGTTCAGGGATGTAATAAGAAAACGTCTCTAGATCTCGGGTTATACTCGTGCAAGGCATGGACGTGCGTACGGGTGTAGGTGAAAATTTATATGATAAATGTTATAATTTTTTTAAATACTTTTTTAGAGATTTTGATTTAAACATATTATGATTTTTACACTTTGTTTATAATTGTTTAATATCAATACTTGAGATCGTGTGACTTGGTAATATAAAATAATCGCTCGATTGATACAACGTTACAGGTGGTTACAAGTATAAACTGTTATTGCAATAAAATTGATAAGGATATATTTATACAGCTATCTGACTATATTCAGTTTTTCTGTTTTTCAAAAATGAGTCACTCCATAGGCTTCGTAAAATGGGACAGCCAGGGGGCAAACAGGTCCAATGTTTTATTTTTAATTTTAAAAAGATTTTACAAAATAAAAGCTATATTATTCAACCATTGCAGAATATAAATTTTATGGGTACATTTTGTACAGAGATAACAATATGTTAAGAAACACTTAACATCAGAATGTGTTAGAAAATTGCATTCCCGTCGATGTCTCCTGGAGTGATTGCTGTCCATGTTTTGCAGCCGAAATAGCTCAGTTGGGAGAGCGTTAGACTGAAGATCTAAAGGTCCCTGGTTCGATCCCTGGTTCGATCCCTGGTTTCGGCAAAATCTTTGGTCATTTCTTAGCGATATGTTATAAAACCATTTTGCATCAGCATTTGTTAGAAATTTGCCTTTCTTCCGATGTCTCCTTGGGTCTGTACAATGTCTGTTATGCAGCCGAAATAGCTCAGTTGGGAGAGCGTTAGACTGAAGATCTAAAGGTCCCTGGTTCGATCCCTGGTTTCGGCAAAAACTTTTGTCATTCCTTAGCAATATGTTATAAAAACATTTAGCATCAGCAGTTGTTAGAAATTTGCCTTCTTTCCGATGTCTTCTTGGGTCTGTACAGTGCCTCTTATGCAGCCGAAATAGCTCAGTTGGGAGAGCGTTAGACTGAAGATCTAAAGGTCCCTGGTTCGATCCCTGGTTTCGGCAAAATCTTTTGTCAATATTTAACAATATGTTAAAAAACACTTAGCATCAGAATCTGTTAGAAAATTGCATTCTTTTCGATGTCTCCTGGAGTCATTGCTGTGCGTTTTGTGCAGCCGAAACAGCTCAGTTGGGAGAGCGTTAGACTGAAGATCTAAAGGTCCCTGGCTCGATCCCTGGTTTCGGCAGAATCTTTTCTCATTTCTTATAAATATGTTATAATAACATTTAGCATCAGCATTTGTTAAAAAATTGCATTCCCGTCGATGTCTCCTGGAGTGATTGCTGTCCATTTTTTGCAGCCGAAATAGCTCAGTTGGGAGAGCGTTAGACTGAAGATCTAAAGGTCCCTGGTTCGATCCCTGGTTTCGGCAAAATCTTTTGTCAATATTTAACAATATGTTAAAAAACACTTAGCATCAGAATCTGTTAGAAAATTGCATTCTTTTCGATGTCTCCTGGAGTCATTGCTGTGCGTTTTGTGCAGCCGAAATAGCTCGGTTGGGAGAGCGTTAGACTGAAGATCTAAAGGTCCCTGGTTCGATCCCTGGTTTCGGCAAAATCTTTTGTCATTTCTTAGCAATATGTTATAAAAACATTTAGCATCAGCAGTTGTTAGAAATTTGCCTTCTTTCCGATGTCTCCTTGGGTCTGTACAGTGTCTTTCATGCAGCCGAAATAGCTCAGTTGGGAGAGCGTTAGACTGAAGATCTAAAGGTCCCTGGTTCTATCCCTGGTTTCGGCAAAATCTTTTGTCATTTCTTAGCAATATGTTATAAAAACTTCCGATATCTTTTTGGGTCTGTACATTACATATAATAATAGCCTTGCTACAACATTGGTGTATTTTACGGAAGAATCGTCCCATATAATAAGGTCTCGTAAACTAAACAACAGTGCTCACAACCAAAAACAACTAACAACGAAAGAAAATACTTTTGTTATGGATTTTCGAACATTGCCGTTCATCTTCCGGCAGCGACGTCGTAAAAATTAAAGTAGTGGCTAATTATGCATCTCTTTCCCTCTGCTTTCAAATATTGTTGTTAAAAAATTCTTTTAAAAAACTTTACTGGTTTTTGATATATCTGTGGTGGTTCTTTTTAGCTGCGTATCTTCAATCCCCGCCCTACTCTATATAATTATTAATTTTTTGAATAGATATATCATTTGATACATGCTTTTAAAAGCAAAAATTAGGATACTGCAACTAATAACTTTTTTTTTCTATGTATGAGACTTTCAGTTATGGCATTCTTAACACCATGTAAGATGTTATGAAATCAGTGTTGTACACTTTACCATTTGTTTTTAAAAATAATCATATTTATTATTTATTTTATTAAATGCACCCCATACAGTTCTGCTATCCACCACTGTCTCTGACAATCCTTTAAGCTGGGGCCACCTATGGCGCCGCGTCGGCTCGCATCAAATTAACGAAGATGATCGATGCCTTCGATTTCGACTCCGTTAATATCTCTTTCTAACTCCCTTGGCTTCAGTTAGAAAACTTCAACGTCCAATTAAAAGAAAATAAAAATATATGACGCATTTATAATTAGTAACACACGCGATGCCCTTAAACCACCTGGTAGATGGTAGATGTCCTCGATGATTTAAATATAATTAAAAGATAAGGGTAAGGGTCTATGAATTGGTAGAATTTATTGTCTTGGTGTAATCGTCATTGTCGTGTAATTATTGAAAAATTGTTTTTATGAAAACTATACATTTACGTTATTGGCAAACATTCATTATTTTTGCAAACTATATAAGTAGCATCCTAACGATTACATAATATGCATAAATGGATGTTTTTATTTTTATTCATTTTTTTGTTATACTTTCAGTTACAATCAGTCATACTAGCACATTCGGTAATTGTTTTGACGTATATATATATATATATATATATATATATATATATATATATATGTCTTTTTGAATGGATGGCAACCTAGTATTTGTCCAATCCTGGGTGTACCTACTCGAAGTATTTGTTAGCAGTTTTCATGATTATATGAAGCTATACCTATGAGAGGCGATTTTCACTTGAGATTATATTTGGGATCTTTAACCTCAAGTAGAAATTTGACATCAAAGCTGCCTGATGTCGAACTTGGTCGTTATCGGTTAGATGGTTTGATCCCTGTCTCGGCCAAGCTCGATATCAGGCAGCATGATGTCAAATTTCCACTTGAGGTTATGGATCTTGAATATAGTCTCAAGTGAAAATCGCCTTTTGACGCGTAGCTGCATATAAAAATATGCTCGTCACTATTAGATTCATCTAATATAATACCTACATAAAATAGAATGGTTAACCGCTGGGTTGCCAAACAGAAGAAGTTTATAGAACACTTTGTTTTGATTGTTCTTAATGTGTTAAAATACATACGTTTTGGCTATAGTCCTATATTTTATTCAGTAAAACTAAACATTGAAAACTAAAATAAGTTACAAAAGAACTTAAGAAATTACAAGTAAGGAAGTAAAATGTACTTACAATTTACTTATCTTAATATTGAAAACAGAAAAAGCAAAAATTCATGGTATGAGGACATGGTCATGAATAATGTAATTATAACAACTTTACGAACATGACATTGTTGTAAATATTACAGTTTTAATGTTTATGAATCAAACTCTGTTGCTATATATTTAAGTTTTTATTTAATTTATTTAATTTTAGCTCCACTGAACGAAGGCTAGGTCTATATCCGAAACGTATGGATTTTAGAATTAATTTTTAGAGAAACTACGTTTTATATATATATATATATATATATATATATATATATGTGTGTGTGTGTATAAAGAATAAATGAAGATGTCCAAATAATAGCATGCTTAAATACCTTTGAATGTAAAGTACGGATAAAACGGCTATAAATACAATTTTCGTTTTCCAATCCGTGTCCAAAATGAATAAGTAATTCAATAAACCAATTTTATTCCATCTATCGAAATCCCAATTTTGCATAATTCCATACTTTGTATATTAATCCCGCACATTGCTTCAGTTATCGTTTTATAAGTTTTTGTCCCACACGTTCTGTGTAGTCTTTAGACGTACAATGATGGATGTGATTGCAATGGAACATTGACAGCACCGTTTTTACAGAGCATAAACATAAATAAAAAAAATATATTTTTTCGGAAGTGATCAGAGCTCTTCGTCTCAATTAAAGTTCAGAAAAAACGTTGGTATAAATACAAATACAGTTTTCATCTGCTTGTTCTTTTTTTAAGTCGTTCGGGGAAAGATGTGTATCGATTGATAAACAAAGAAATTGCACATTTATATGCGAACAATGACAAATGTCTAAACGGATGGGTCGCCATCGCCGATGGCAACCCCAGGCTATGTATAAACGAATATGCAATTGTATAAAGAATTGGATTGTGTATAATACAAATAGTAAATAGCACGTGCTCATATCAACGTTCATTATTGTTATGTGTGTCAACTGTGAAATATAAAAACAGGAACGAATTTTAAAAAAAACATAAACAAAAAAAAATCCTTCTATTTTTGGTTTTTATAACATATTTTTAATTTTTTTTACTCTATCTATAAGTACGTGGGATAGGTATTGGTATAATTTAAACCACTATATAACGACTGTCGTTATATGTTAATAATATAGCCGTAATGGGTACTGCGAAATAGTAGGCAATATATTATGAGAATTTACCAAGATAGCTTATAAATCAAAATAGAACAAACAAACTCTATTAATTTTGTTTATTTAGCAATGCAATTTTGAACTATTTGATATTTTTTAAATTGATCAACTATTTAATTGCAATTTAGTTTCTTTATAATATATTTTATATTAAATTACTAAAACTAAAACTTAAGTAGGTCGTGGTGTAATTAATACTACCATCTAATGGCTATCGTTATATTTTTATATGGTCTAATTGGGTATCTAGTGGGTATGGCGAAATCGCAAGCAACTTAGAGTTAGAATTAGTTTTAAAATTTGTCAAAATATTAAGTGTAGCATATTATCAAAAATAGAGCTTACAATATCTAATTTTTATATGTAACTATAAAATCATATAAAAATTTATTATCTATTTGGTTACAATTGCTCCATAGTATATTTTATAATAAATTACTAAAACTAAAATTATACGGCAACCGAGCTTTTACAGACTTTTCAGTACATATTATGTCAAAGTTAATTCTATTGTAGTTTAGATTTCAATCTACGAAGTATAGTTAGACGGTATGAAGAAATGATTAGCTTTTATTTATTATGTTCTTGTTCTTGTCGATACACATAGATAAAGGTCGTCGCCTAAATATAGGCACTCATATTATATTAGTTCGAGAAATTGCAACAACTTGCCAAGGCACAATGCCATGCAACACTGCGCGACACAATTTTTATGCCTGAGATGCTATGATAGTTTTTAAGTAATTCGATGACGCTGATTTCAAAAACAGTAACAGAAATTTGCTTACAGCTCTAGTTTTTGAAATATGCCAATATGCTGAGTTTACCTCAAATTACAACAAAAAATACAACATATTTGCAATTCTAAGTAGATGTGAAAAAGCGCGCAATTCCAAGTAGATTTAAGAAAAAAGTTCGAGGAAAAAAATAAAAGTGCCATTTTTGTCGCGCAGTGTAAATAGTAATAAAAGGTATTACAAATGTGAATTAGTTTGTTCGAAATTTCTACTAATTTAGTATTCAGATTTTGTTAATATTAAAATAATCATCAAAACGATTTAGAAAATTTTAGATTTGTGTTTGCTTTCCCACATCGCAGTACTCAAACGGCTACTGCTACATTTGGATTATATGAAAAGTTAATAAGAACAGAGTTGACCTTATAGTAAAATAATAAAAAGGCGAACTTTATTATTCCACAAAAGTTCGTCACTGTGTGAATCAATACGTTGGCATCTCGGTAGCAATGTCAAAGCTGTTACAACATTGACTATTATTTACGGCCTCAGGCTAATTACGGGCAACACACCTAACGTAAGTGACATCGGATATTTCTACATGTGTATAAAAGTGTATCAGCCGTCCGGACAAATATTGACGCACACGCGCCGACGAATTGCCGATATTTGAATTCGTGGTTTCTTTTCATTCTTGCGTCGATGTGAAATGAAATTCGAAAAAAATTATTTATGGATTTCTTTATTTGTTTGTCATTTGTAGAGCTATTGTGATAACCTTGAACTCTATTTCTGTCACATTCAGTAACTGTTGAAAAAGACATTTTTAACTTCCCATAGGGTAAGTTATAGTAATCGTGAAAAAATTAAAATTTGGCATACCTTAGAAAAAATGGATATATGTGTGTGTGTGTGCGGATACAATTATTTGTTTATACGGATTAAATGATTTGAATAATTAAAAAAAAAACAGTCGATTCCTACTGATATTTCGACTCCAACTCATCTATGCAGTGCGATTGCTTAAAAAAATTAAAAATTTTCAAAATAAATCAAAATACAAAAAAAAACTTTTTTTTTTTCAAAAAATTAAAAATTCCTCAAGAATCTAATTTTTTCAAAGTTTTGCATAGTATTTTTTAATAATTTAGTTTTTGGTGCGAGAAGTTTGTATTAAAATCTCAAGTTTATTTTTTCACTTTTAAGTTACCAAATGAATAAAATCATTAGTTCATTAAAAATTTAACGCATACGATTCGTTTATGATTTTACGTTGGATTAAAAAAAAATTATTTACCACTAATCTCCTTATGCGTTTCTAACAACTAATGTATAAGTTTATATTCTCAGTTACAATTTCTATATTTATATATTATATTACAACAAGCAAGAAATTATACCAATCTGTCGAGACATCACTCAACCTGAGTAAATCCTGTGGTCGTTTTGTATTTGAATAGAGAAAGATTATATAATATCAACAACGTATTTGAATGAAAAAGCAGCTTTATTTGATTTCGTCTCGGGTGTCAACGCGTTTAAATTTATATTTTACTTTTTACGTTTTACTATGTAAAATTAATACATACATAGCGCATTCAGGTTTTTTTATATGTGCTACTGACATTCGATCTTGTAGTCTATAATAAGAGATAGCACAGAAATTATTTTCTATTTTATCATACGCAATGTAAAATAAATATTTAATAATAAATAAATTTAATAATTATTATAAATTAAAGATAGTAGTTTTAGGTAAACTAAAATAAATTCTTATTTTCAAAATTTTTATGATTTAATTATCAGTTATGTTTCTATAACGCTGTTTAATTCCACGAATATTTCTCTCAATCAACAAAAATAAAAAGTTTAGGGGAGACTGGGTACTGGGCACAACCGTACCCAGTCTATCCTGCTTGCTAAAATATCTGACCCAATATTGAATTTTAGAATAATTTGGCGATCGGATTATGAAAACGTAGTAGTAACTAATACAAAAACAGACTAGTGGTGTATGGCATTGTGCCTTAGTGTCAATTACTGGAACCTCTCATACCGTAATGAAATACTAATGGAATATTAAATGTAATCAAATAGATTTTTATAAATACTGCTACTTTCATTATTCTTATTTTATAGGACAAAATATATGAATTGGACGATGACGCTTATATATTTATTGCGAAAAAGTAAATAAACCAAACTTAATCAATCGGATTTAAAATGATGGACATTATCTAATGATTATAAAAATCATATAAACTGAATTGCGAAGTTAAAATTATGTATTTGAAGTATATAAGTGAGCTTTGGAACTTTAGCTAGAATTAAAATTAAAATTTAAATTATTTTTGATATCAAAAAAAAAATTTTTTTTTGAAAAAAAAAATTTCTCCGAAATCAATTGTTTCGTTTACACAAGCACACACACAAGTTTTTTGAGTTATTCAAATCGGATGCTTAGTTATCTCAAAAACTGATTTTTTTTTGCACATTTAGCCCGTAACTCCGAAACGGCCAGGCCTTACTGTGCCAAAAGCTAATCAGACCGTCTCCCGATCAATAGGAACCGAATGTTTTTTGAACCATTGTGGACGTGGACGAAAATTTGACACATCCATTTTTGCCAAAGTATGACAAAATGTTCAGAAACCTCTGAAACGTAAAGATGTGCAAAAATTTTTAATTTCGATTTTTGGACGATTACAATAACTTACCTCACGGGAAGGTCAAAAATACTTTATAAAAACTTTTTTTTTTAAAGAGAGAGAACACTAAAAGACACTAAAATGCAAAGTATTTATAAAATAAATTTTAGGAAAATCTAGCATTAATGCTAATGTCATCTTTTATGAAAACATTTCTCAAGATTTATTCTAAAGGTTATTAACATAATATAAAAATTAAGGGTGCTGTCAATTCCGATGCCGAGCGAACGGTTTCCATCCCGTATGCGTGTGCTCGACTGATGCTTATGGTAATGTAAGCTAATAAGAAAGCAACCAGCGGCACGTCAATCCCATACGGTTCCTGAAATCACTTTACTCCCCACGGTTAGCAGGTATCATGACGTACTGTCATCAAAAATAACATTAAAAAACACATCCAACATACACAATAAACCTTTCTCTATTCAAGAGTTTACATATCTTCATACTTTTTTTGTGTCGGATTCCGCGGCTTCTTCTGTTCGCGTCAAGTAACGAACTTGACATATTAACAATTTGAATGAAACTGGAGAAGAAAAAATCGCCAGGTACGAAATTAGGAGAATTATTTTTTCAATAAACTTAAATAAAATGAAAAAACAATAATAATGATATTAGTAGCTCAGTGTATGTCTTAGGGGCAGTTTATTTGTCACGTAAGGCTTGAAAGGGGGGGGGGGAGGTGTTTGACACAAAATCTCGAAATATCAGTGATGGGGTTTATTAAAATATCGCGAGCATTTATTTTTTGCCAGAATTTAGAAAAAATCCTAAATTTAAAAAAAATGACATTTTTTTCTTGGTAACCTACCAAAAAAACCACGTAAATTTGGTGCGGGTGGGTATAATTTTAAATATCACATCGTATCACCAAGGAGGAAAGGGGTCTAAATTGATCACCTGATTAGTGGACGCCCGCTTAATATGTCTTTTAAATATGTACATTTTAGAATATTAAAAACAAGAATCTATGTTTTTTAATCATCCCTGCTTCAAAACTTTAGGTAATTATTCTTATTGTCTTTAATATTTTTAAAAAATAAAACAAAAATATCCGTTTTTTTAATAATTAATTCATGCCCATTTCCTCTATTTCATTTAACATCAAGATATGCTTGATATCTGTCTGAAGATAAGTGCGTAATGTCCAGTAGCTTACATTATATATATATATATATATATATATATATATATATATTTTTTTCTTCTGTATGAGGTAGCAAATCAGATATGATTGTATGGATCAACGTAGTGGCCAAACGCTGTGTCAAGCAAATCAAATGAGAAACTCTACGGTTGAATTTTTATTTTAATTACATTCAACCGGTATAAAACGTGAAGCTGTTACGCTGTCCACGTGAAAATGTGACATTTGATCATTGAACTGTCAGATATAACTTTTTTAATATTTTTTTGCTTCACTTGAATAAATGTATGAAATTCCCCATGCAAATATCGTGTATATATGGAACGTACATTCGCGACAGAATTAGAATTTTTTGTTGAATTTTAAATAAAACTAAAATTAATAAATGTATCATTGGTATAAATATAGATGAAAGACTTTATGACTGTGGCACTGGTAAACAGGTCGTAAATTTTTCCATTTAGGTGCAGTATCGGTTTATACAATATTGATTTAGCTGTGTTCTATCAAGATATTGAAAGAATTAAAATAACGTATTGTAAACTAATTATTTCGACAATGGATTAATAGGCCTTTCAAATAAAAGCAAATATTTGACAACTGTGCACGATATATTTGTTTGTTACAATACACGCTTGTTGTAGCGCATAGTTAAGATTTTTTAATTAGTGAAATTACATCAGCATGATGTTGTGTACACACAATATGGTATGTTGCATAATGTAAAATGAATATATGTTATATATTTACTATTTGTACTTACGCTGGGTATATTGTCGTTGTTGCAGACCGCTTCGGAGAGAAGGCGATCTCGAATTTCCCAAGCGAAAATGCTTGGGCATTCGCGCTTGTAATCGGCGATTTTATTCACGACCGGTGTGGTTGCTACCCGAGGTTTGGACCCGCCAATCGCTCGGGGTTTTATTGAACCGGTCTCATAATATCTGCAATTGAAAAATTAAAATTAATTTTAATATATACAATTATTGTTATGAATTAAATGAATAATTATATATACAATCAACGTCGAAAATATTTACTCTATAGTTTGCAAAATGCTGCTTGATAATATGGCATAGGGTATATTGGGGCTTAAAAGTCTGCACATAAAAAGGTCTAGCATCATCTCAAAAACAAGTAAAGTATGGTATATTTTAACAATACTGTTTTAAAGTAGAGGACAAAAGATGTGTAACCAATTCGTGCGACATCGCCATAAAGATATAAACGGTGGTATATGAATATTTATAACAAAAGTATTTTTTATCGTTGTACTTTTTTAGTTTTGAGCTCTGTTATTTAGTTTATGATACCTGAATATAATTTTTAAGTATGCGTTATTTAATTGTTTCATAAGATATATTGTTATGTTTAAGTTAGATTCAATACTTCATTTATATAAACTCTATAAAGACTTACATGTGGTTGAAGTAAAACGAACCACATCAACATTTACACTGGCAAAGGTGTAAACGATAAGAATATAGTAATTTAAATTAAAAAAGCAATTTTACAGATATAAATTAATTTAACAGTTATTCCAACTATGCTGATGAATAGTTCTGACGAAGTACCAGATCAAGTTTATATACAGTGTGACCATTGTAAAATAGGTGTTCACAAAATGTTTATTTAGCATTTAAAATTAAAAATAAAACAATATAATTAGGAATTAACTGAAAATTTTACTGAACACAGTTCGGTAGTTGTAATGTTATTCATTTGGTTTAGACAATAAAATTACTGTAAGTCAGAATGAACGTTTGTGCCCTACCCTATCAAATAAAACTCTCTTAACAAATTGAGATTGTCAAAAATTGGTAAATAAATTATATTTATAAAAATAATTCAAAAAAGATACCCATTAGATAAGAAGTAACAAAATTGATACAAAAAAATTTGATCAAGATATTGTTTAACAAAACAGAAAAAAACTTTTTGTGGCGACATCCCTATCACATAATTTGAATATGTATATGTGTAGGATAGAAATATTTGGATTACGTGAAAGGTATCATTTATTGGGTATGCTATTTTTAAAAATAGATGGCAATAAGATTTACATGGCAGCCATATTTACTCAATGTCATTTTATTTATTACGTTCATGAAGTTTGATTTGTGAATTTGTTGTGATTTCGTTCCGTTCAATTGTTTGTGTATAGTTAGCTCTAGATTGCTTGGGTCGTTGTAGTCGAGTACTCAAGTTTTAAAATCACAAGTTTGTCATAAAATTTCGGTAAGAAGTTTTGTTTACTTTTTACTCATTAGAATGTTGTTTTAATTTAACTCTTTGGGGACGGCTGTCTACATGAGAGGATAAACATACTCTCTGAGGCACAGGCTATTTTATAAATAATGACTAAGTTTGCATCAAAAAGTTGAATAAATTACATATAGCAGTGATAAACAGTGTTGTAATTTGAAAATAATGTTAAGTTATTTGAGTAGTATTTTTAGCCTTTTTCTTTGCTATATAGTTTTTTTTTAATATTTAAAACGATCGAGCGCTTTTAAATATGGCAAAACGACTGGTAAATTTTATAAATTAAGCAGTAGTGAAAATGAGTTTCAAATAGACATTCAAACAGACAAATTTTACGATATTACTATTCGCACCGAAGATAGTGATGAATGTGATGATGATATTATCCAACCAACAAAAAGAAGAAGAAGTTGTAGAAATTAAATGAAGAGCAGAAAGACATTAGCGAATGTGCCGATTCTCCTTCAATAATCGAGTCTGACATACATCAACAAACACCCCGACTACAAATACCAAGCAATATAAGACATCCAAGAGATTATTTTACTTTATATTTTACAAATGAACTATTAGACAATATAATAGAAAAAATAAACCATTATGGCAGTACAAACAAATATACGGACTAATCAGTGGCATATTCTAAATGCGAGAAAAAGAAAAAGGGATTGTATTGTCTGTTTTGACAGAAAAGTACTAGAAGGAAGGCGGCGAACAACATTTAATTGTAAAACATGTCAAAATCCATCAGCTATGCATTTTGGAAATTGTTTTGAACGTCACAATTTTTTTATAAAATATCAAAAATAAATTAATATTATAAATGTATGTCCTTCAATGACCACAAATTTTTATCAAACAAATTTCATAACATATACAATGAAATCAAGTTTACAGCCGGTATAGTATATTGTTTTGGAATCGGTGCCGTCCCGTAAGTGTTAATTCTAAATGAGCGATGAACTTATTCTACAATTATCTGCTAAACGTCTTATACATATGCTGTATTATTAAATCCTTAAGAGCGAATGAGTTTCTTTACATTGCTATCTGGCGATATTTATTAATGCAACGTACGGCCGCCTAAGGAGTTTCGCAGTAGAACGATTCGGTTCCACCATGCGGATCATCATACGCGAAGTTTGATTCGATCAGCGCGCCGCGCCGGTAGTCGGTAGCAAGTGTGAAAACCAAAACCGAAAAATGTCGAGAGAGTATCGCGTTACGTCAAATTATCGCGTTTGGTCAGCGGAGGGTGAAACACGCATTTGCTACCGCAAACGCTTCGCGTCGCGTCGTGTGCGTCAATTTTCCGGTGTGAAATTTCATCGCCGATTCACTGACTTGGGGATGAGAGATATTGACGAAACGTCGATTAATGAACTTTCAATTCAGTCAACATCGATAGTGCAAAAGCCAAATATTTATAGCCAATTTTTATTCATAGTTTTTATTATTTATTGACTAACAGCAATCAGAACTATTAGGTTCTATAAGCTGCTTAATTCTACGATTATAAGACGCTATAAGCAATCATTCCATTGATTGCCTCACTTGGACTGATATATAGTTTTATTATTTCTGAACGATGTTAGTGACTTGCTTCACTAACTGTGATATTGCGGCTATGCCCACGAAAGGCGATTTTGCCTTGTGATCATATTTGAGATCTATAACTTCAAGTGAAAATTTGACATCATGCTGCCTGATGTCGGGCTTGGCCGATGCTGGAATCGAACCGTCGAACCCGCGACCAGTTTGTGCTAGACCTAGATGCGTTTTTTGTGAACTTTTTAACTCAAAAATTAATGATGACTATTTCATTTCATCGACTCAAACGAAAATTAACCCTTTTGCTATGAGCGTCGACTATAGGCAACATCCGCTTGAAAACCTGTGTGTACGAGTGTTATCTAAAGACGGCATAAAATGTGTCAAATTTTGTTTCACTCTGAGTAAAATTATTGATAATTCTAATTTGTTATTATGGTTTTTAGTTTCTTAGAAGTAATTTTTATATTTCAAATACATTTTCAACGAATTTTCAGCGGATTTGAATGATTCAACAATATTTTACTTGTATTAACGGAATGAAGATTGATTACATTTTTGAGTGGGCAGTGGTAAAATGATCATTAGACATATACACATCAAATTATTAGATATTTTAGATAGATTTTAATAATAAGTACATTTTTTTCTATTTCACATTTTGGTATTGAGATTAATAATGTATAGTATAACCTTTAGACTGCAACACCATCTTCAACTAAGTATATCACATCTTGTAAACGCTTCATAGTCAATTATATAGGGTAGGGCGGGGCTAGTTGAGCAAATTTTTACTTAAACGGATGTAGCTCCTCAATGAAAAGTCTCAATAAATTGCTATACGGCTTAATGGATTTGTTGTTTATCGCTTAACAAAAGTGTTAATACTATTTTTTGTTAATAAGTAAAATTTGAAAGCTACAGCTGTTTAATTGCAAAAGTCAAGTATGCTCAATGTACCCCATAGGTGGGGCAAGATGAGCACTAAGAAAGTATAATGAAATCATAGGTTCAATGTCGATTAGTGATGAAATAAAATAAGTTTTTAATAACCAGTTCTATATTTATAGTCTTTATTGACAGAGAAAACAAAACTTATAGTAATTTGCTTTGAATAATTAATGAAAAGTAGAATCGACAAAACAATATCGTATCTTAGGAATTATTTTACCATTATATTCAGTATTTTTGTTTAAAATCATTATTTCTTTATATTATTACTCATAGACTTAGCTTAAATCTTAAAAATAATAATTAATTTCTGGAAGTTAATGGTAATTGTCTTAGTGACAGAACAAGTTGAGCAACTATGCTCAACTAACCCCAACTCGGAATTTCAAAATAAAAGTGAGTTTATAAAAAAAAACGTGAGAATTATACCCAGAATCTCTGTGCATATTAAAAGTACTATAATTATATAGAAGAGTAACATTTACCTGATTAAAAATAAATAATATTTGACTAAACCAGACGAAAACTCGTGATGAATGACTTTTTTACTTTTTGGTCTCAAAATATTTGTTTATTTTCACGCCCGTGAGCCTCACTCATTTATCCAGCGGCCACTAGCGATCGCGGGATGTTTATTTCTGCCAAACTTCTATCTTTCCGCCATATAATGTCTAAACGGACGGTGAATAATTTTCGAGATATTTCGATTGCTCAACTTGCCCCTATGCTCAGCTATCCCCGCTCAACCCTACCTTACCGTGAATATTTAGCAACCACCATGGCTTATTCTAAATTGTACTCAATAATTTATTATCACTGACCTTCCTAATATCTTGCTGACGCATCCGTTGGACACTTGCAGAATCCGCGAAATGTCGCAAGGGCGCGCGCCCGAGTGCGCTAATTCGACAATCTTCTGCCGCGTCGAGTCGGGCAAAGGCCTCCCGTTCACGTAGACGCCGCCCAGCTGGTTGATGCCGCTGTGTCCGGCGGCCGAACAGCCGAACAACGCACTCTGGTTCAACGCAGAGTGACCGTGCATCAGATCCTCCTCTGAAAAAAAGGATAAACAAAAGGTAATTATTTGTTGTCAAAAAAAATATTATTAATATTATCTAATTTAGAATTAGTGAGGATTTAGAAATATTTAGAACTTTCTAACTACATTCAAATAATATAATAATTGATGCAGGGTGATAAATACAGGGTGCCCCAGAACTCATCGTCAAGTGGAAACGGTGTGATCGTAACTTTTACGAAAAAAATATTTATGTAGTTTGGGAACTTTAAAGTGTTAGAGTTCTGTTAAAACTGTGACCATTTTTGGTTATTGTGGCTATATTTTATTAATTTTGGTAATTTAAACTTTTGAACCATAACCGTAAATTTCTAGAGAACCACAGCCACATTTAATAACACAATTGTTGGAAGTTTTCAAGAATTCAGATTTTTTGTTTTGTTCAGAATTAAGACTTCTTGTTAAACCGTGAATTTAATATTTTCAATATTGTCTAATTTGAGAGGCCCTCCTTGAAAAAATGTGTGCCAAAGTGCGTTGGCAAGTTTCAAAAGTTGGTGCATTTAATCACGATTGTAAAATGTTAAAAAACTTGATAATTTCATAAAATCCGAGTTAAAAAAATAGAACATAAATTTAACATAATTTCATGTAGTTTAAACAATGAGCTTTTAAGTACTGCCTAGAGCTTTGTTAAAAGCTTGTTTTTGGTTATTTTGGCTAATTTTCATTAATTTTGTTCATTTAAACTTTAGAACCATAACTTTAAATAACATTTCTGGGACCACAATAAAAAATTGCCCCGAATTTTCATGAATTAAGACTTTTTGTTAAACCAATATGAATTTAATATTCTCAAAATTGGTCGAATTTGAGAGGTCCTCCTTCATAAAAAAATCTACTAAAGTGTGTTAGCATCAAAAGTTGGCACATTTAATCAGGATTGTAAAATGTTAAAATACTTGATAGTTTTATAATGAAAAAAAATTCGAGTTAAAAATGAAAAGCTAAAAATAACATAACGTTGTACACCAAGGGTTGTAGTCAAAATTGTTGTTTTGAAGACAACGTAATTTTTTCCAATATAGGTAGTGAAAAATTTAAATTATTCTTACGAATTTTATGTTTTTAAATTGTATTGTGCAAAGTGGATGTTACAACAGTAGATATCATCTACTAACAACATATAGTTAGTAATACACGATTACTTTATTCATCAGTAATATATCTCAAAAATATTCTATTGCTTTATTCTATACATAGGAATATAGGCAATTTCAATAATATCGAACTCCTAATTAAAATAAACAAAATTGAATTTTATGATTCTATGAGAAAATATAATATATATTGAACAATTCGAAATTAAACAAAGTGTTTTTTGCTTCTCAATATACATATTTTTTAAATAAGTTTTTTTTAATGCGCTTAAGTGTTTTTTGCTTTTCAATATACATATTTTTTAAATAAGTTTTTTTTAATGCTGCAAAAATGTAGGAAAACTATTTATAAAATCTAATCTAATATCCGATCGTTGTATACTTTTCTTAATGGTTTACATATGCTTATTTCAATGACTTTATTGCATTGTACCAGAAATTATTAAGACGTATTAACTGTAATGTCACAATTTCATGCAGCACATGATATTTCATTTATTGCGCTTAAAATATAATAGAAAAACTCAAATAACATATAAAATTATTTCACATCAATCATTTTCGGTCGAGCGGTGACTAAACTATACTTAATATTCGTCATTATAAACGCTGCAATTACTTCAATGCATCACATAGTATGTGCAGTAGCACCTTTAATTTGCATTTAATGAATTCAAAAATGTATCCGTGTTGCTTTTCGTGCACGTAATACATTTTATATTATATCGAGTACGGTATACAGACATGATGTCAGAACTGCTATCCTAAATGGTTTTATTCGTTTCTGTTTTCTTCGCAGTCCTGTCAAGAATAAAAGACAGGGTTAACAATATGCAAGACAGACGTATGAGGACATTCTGAGTGAAATGACACTCGAGAGGTTGATGTGAGGAAAAATATCACGAACATTGTTATACAAGTGACGAGAGGTTCATTTAATACACTTTTTGGAGAAATAAAAAGGGATATGGAAATGGACATGTTGGATATTTTTAGCGAGGTACAAAACTTTGATTGAATTGCGCTCTATCTTATATTAATATTAAGAGCTAAAACTTTCAGAGAAATGTTTTTTGTCTATTTGGAACCATTTGAGCCCCTGGAAGCAAGGAAATTCGAAAATGACCATTTTAAGGACCACCCTAATATATATACAGGGTGTCTCAGACCTCGACTTCAAGCCGAAATGTGGAATTAATATTGATCCTGAAAATAATATAATGTTGACCAAAATTTATATGTAATCCTGTATAAAAGTACATACTGAACTATCAATTAATATAACATTTACGATTTTCTCGCAAAGAATATTGAAATCCGTCTGGCTTATCTTATTATTTTCAAAATTTTCCACTGCGCGTATGTTTCTTCAAGCAGTCGTATTTCGTCGCGAGCTAGAACTCATTAAAACACTTGGTTCGGAGGTTCGAGGTATCTTCAAAGCAAAATGACATTTTCTAAAATGAAGGGTAGTCTGTCCCAGATGGTTATTATTAGTAAACTGGATTTATATGCGAAATTCTGCACAATTAAAATCTGACATCAAGACTCCGCAAGTGGCACGTCGAGTGGCCATTGCGGAGGGTGACGGAAAGAAATTCTTAGAAATTTATATATATATATATATATATATAAATTTGTTTATATATACTATCAAAAATGATGTAATTTTTAGGTTTTTATTTTTTTTCTCAACATTTTTCAATAATAAAATTATCAAGTATTTTACCATTTTACAATCCTGATTGTCCAACTTTTTTTGAAACTCGCCAACACACTTTAGTACATTTTTTTAAAGGAGGGTTTCTCAAAGTCGACCGATGTAGTTCAACTAAAAGTCTTAATTGTTATAAACTTTGGGCAAATGTGTTATTGTTTTTGGTTGTGGTCCTATAGAAATGTTATTTACGGTTACGGTACCAAAGTTTAAATGAACAAAATTAATAAAAGTTAACCACAATAACCAAAAAAATGTCATAATTTTACCAAAGCTCTAGATTGCACTTAAAAGCTCATAATGTGCAAACAATCTAAGTTTCTCTCTCCAATTTTTTTATAGTCTAGGTCTGGAACACCTTGTAAATATATCATTAAACAGGTAATTTTTGCAAAATATCAAAATCAAAATTATTAAAAAAATATTGGTTTTGTGCTGAAATTTTGTAATTTATCAAGTTCAAGTAACGATAAATACATTCTTATTGATTAAGTTTTAGATGCATTTGTCTTACAGTTTGAAAGGTTTAAAGCATGCAAGTCTTGTTACAGTTCTGATATATTTTCTAATGGTTCTATAAAACCGGATATACAATTTTAAAAAATAGAGAAAATGTATGTTTTCTACAAAATTTCGGGTTTTTTTACACTATGCCGGGGTATTAATAAGTCTTACTCCTACTTATCACAAATTTTTCGATTTGTATTCATTGAACTTATTATCAAATGCTTAATCGGGCGTATAAAAATTGTAATAACATTAAAAAACAATTTCCGTTTTCTATAATCCGATTTGCAGTACCGTATTACATATTTTAAAATCCAACATGCTGCATCAAAAAAAAAATCCAACTCGCTACTTGAAATTCATATGCGCCATACGCCGAATTTGATCCGAAGCCCTCGGAACACATAGAAAAGTTATGTAACCAATAGATATTTAACCCCAGCAATATTTTTAAAGATATCATTTGTTACACAACCGTTCAGCGAACACAATGGGAGGTATTCAGTGTTCGAGTGTCTCTAGCCACTCGTGATTTTAGAAATGAATTATAATCCAATCCACTGTTAGAGGATTACGCTCTTAGTAGAGATTTCATAAAGTCCTCAATCGTTCTGTGTTTCAATCCCCTACTTTCATATATTCATATCGCAGATTTTCGCGAGAAAACCGTAGAAGAAACCGGGTGAGGTCGTCTTGAAAGTATTAATAATAAATATTAAACAACTCACACGTCCTGATTTGTACATGAGTTTAGATATATTTTATCTTTGTTGAAGCATAAATAAAATTGTGATAAAAAACAAGAGTGCGAATAAAAATAACAAAACCTATTTTTTTAATCCATTTCTATGATATGAACGATAAATATAAACATTGAAAATATTCGTTATTATTTTAAAAGAATATTTATATTCATGACTAACTGAAAATATTGCGCGTATTTTGATATGTATTATCATCAGCTATTGATAAGTCGAACATATGTCGATATTTGTCAAAATTACAACCAGATGAATATAATTAAATAACAAAATTACAATAATAATTATAAATTACATCGCCATCGTGCCATGGCAAATTGCTGGAATTTTCTGTACTTCTTTTGAGAATTATGAAATTTTTCAAAAAATTGACTTTTTAAAAATATGAATTTGTTTCATATTTTGAAAGATGTGGAAAATTTTGAAGCGGAGTTGTTTTAGTGAAGCGCATAAGCGCTGCGTTGCAGTCTAACGGTTGAACATTATAAATTTTGGTACGGAAACCATAGAAAGGTAACCAAAATTTATACTTATTATTAAAATCTTTATAAAATATCTATTATAATAATTTGATGCGCATGCGTCTAACCGCCAAATGGCATGTTTTTCTGCTTTTTTCTTTAGATACAGATTTTTAAATTTCTTTAGTTCTTATAGATACTCTTCATTTTTTCAATACGATTAAAATGTTTTTAGATCCATTCAAATCGGCGCTCCGTTTCCCCTTAAACTGAATTACCATTTTTGGCATCTTTTGCCTTTGCCAAAAACTGAATTATTAGAATCGGTTGATCCGTGTCTTCTAAATCATTGACAAAAAATTGTATCCACACATACGCACACACACAACACACATCCATTTTTTTTAAGGTATGCCAATTATTCATTAATAGGTATATCAAAAATATATACAAAATAAAATCTAACTGTTGATAATAACATATTTCTACTAATAATCTAAGTGGTTTTTCTTTTATATTTAATTTTATTAATCGTAATTAAAAGTATTAGTTCTAATAACATCTTTAGTATAGTATAAAATGAGCATGATGCATGATTTTCATCGATCAACATATTCAGAATTATTGCATTATTTTTAATTTTCCTCATAATTAGTATCTTATTGTTAGTATGTAAATAATTATTTAAAAGGATTAAACAAACACGGTTTAATAATGAATATTTATATATGTCTATAGTCTAAGTCTTACAAGTTGTTAGACTAGTCTTACTTCTCCCGACTTCCCCTACAGCTTATCGCGATAAAACACATGCTGTGTATGTGTGTGCGCGCAGGTACCTCTGCTATGGGATCAATCGAACACAATATAATGCCAATATTGTATTTTTATCTTCTGCTCAGACAATAGAAGATGGGAAATATATAAATCATCATAAAAAGCTGTACTGTATCAATCACTGTGATTGTCTGTGATCGTTTTGATCTAGAAATAGAGCAGATAACTGTAGATTTTTAAAGAATCATTCTTTCACTTAATAATTTTTTTAAATTAATATCATATTATCATCACAATTTTTTATGTCGCATAATAATTATGAAGAAGAATCATACAGTTCATTTCTCAAAATAAAATAATCTAATATTTATTCACATTGAAATCATCGCTTTATGCAACAAATTCACAGAATATAAACAGAAAATAATGAAGTCACTATCAATTAAGTCATTTTTGTGGTATTTTTTGCAACAAATAATAATAAATAATAATGGGTAGTACTGCTCTAGAGCAGATCCTTGAACTGAGTTAAACTCCAACTCGTTTCAGGGAAAAATAGTATTAGAGATTTTCCTTGTCATTTCACACCGCAGTGTCCGAAATGTGCAATTTTCAATTGGAAACATATTTTTGATCTGTATTTTCAAGTGATTGTCCAGAGCGTGGTTCGAACACCCGAACCCGTCCACGCTTCCGTGAGCTTAGCCATCATACCATAGAACACCCATTAGAAATAAATAATAATATTTATTTATTACAGAGTGTATTGAACAAGCAATGTTTCGTAATTACTTGTTTACCTAGTAAAGTAGAGGCAAACAAGATATTTTCATTTTTCGAAAACTCATTGTTGTCACGTTGCGATATTGAATATATTTAAAACAATTAATATATTATACAGAATACTTTAATATTTCACGAAGAAATGAAGGTAAATAGCATATATAATTTACTATATAGATTCTAAATGACGTTTAAAGAACAACACATATCATCCTCTTAAGTTATTCAAATCTTACGTTGTATTAACGTCTATAGTCAAAACCTAGAAATTTATATAAATATAAAAACTTATTTCGCTTACACCGTTGCATTCTGTTACCCAGGTCTGAATGAATTTTTTTGCCCGGCCTGCGTGTGTGCGTGGGCGGCGGGTGCCTCCGTGTGTAAGTCGGCGTTAAACGCGATTGTCCTTCGGATTTGCGGAGCTCTTCTACTTTTCATCACTTTCCGTTTAAAAGTAAAATGCGCTTTCTCTATCAATGGGAATAAGCGAAAGTGTGAAACGTATGAATTCTGGGATCTTCACTGATATATAGGACAAAATATCGACAATATTAGGCACTACAAAAATTTGTAAAAAAAAACAATATTATAAACAGCTTTACAAAACAATTATCAATAGCTATTAAAAGATATATTAAGTCTTATATTTGGACTAAATAGATCTTTTGTGTTAAATTTAATTGCAATTATAATGTTAGTTATGCATGTGAACCGTATAAATTTGGCTCTTTAATGGTATATAGATGAAGATCGCGATAAGATTATGTATTTACAAGTGTATGTGCGTTCTATGGTTATGAAATTTACTAAAACTCTCCTTCGATAACTCAGGTTGTTGAGTTATAATTTAACCCTGTAGCTGTGAACTGTATTAAACACTGATTTGTTTTGCATTTGTGTGTATTTGTTGCAGTTCTAATTACAATCACAGATTTCTTACTAAGTTATAATCAAATAAGATATATTTATTTATTATTTATTAAACATGTTGTTGCGCGGACTTGACTTTTAGAAGTGGACAATTAGTCTCATTAAACTCTCCGCTACCCTCTCTACCAGCGGCACCAACCATTCCGTGTAAAAGCTCAATGCCATGAAGGTTGTCACCTTCATGGCCAATATTTTAAAACAAAA
>NW_020538040.1:148260452-148288750 GCF_003426905.1 Ctenocephalides felis
GATAATTGATAGAAACTTGATCAAATTTAGAAAAATTATAAAAATTGTAGTTTATAATATTTATAGAGACGTAAATTATTTTGCCCATATGTATATTTTCACCTGTTAGCATGAATAATATTACCAAATATTATTTTGGACTAAATATTACACCGGTACTTTTCTTTATATATTTTCCCTTGTCACCAATGATTCGCAAACACCAAAGCAAAAACTGTTTACGTTTAACACGTATTTGCAAAAAAAATTAAAAATACCGGAACGTTTTAGTAATTTCATATCTAAGGAAAACCGATGTTCTTCCGTGAAAATGTATACAAGTTCATATTATCGTGTATTATTTGCATGTGTTGGAAAAATTTGGTACGTGCGCATGAGTGCGCACGCCCCCTTTGCATTACGCAGGGTGGAAATACGTGCGCACGTGTTACATATCGCATTTTCCATTTTCTTTGACGCGTAGATTTTCGGGTAATTTACACATTCGCGATATTATATTCTTTCTCGATATAGAATATTTTATTCGAAAATTAAATGCGATGCAAACACGCTCACTGAGTGTTCAAGATCTTCTTTTTCTTTTGTAGTACAAGTTTCCTAAAATTAGTTCAGTATATCTCACGTAAATTATTGTACTAGGTTAGAGACAATTTTATATCCTTATAATTAATATATTTATTATTTTATATTAGGCAAGTAAAATTGAACAAAGTTTCAGAACTTAATATCAATCAGCTTGTATCAATACAAGATTGTGGAAAATAAGAGATAACGAACATTTTAAGTTTAAGATGTTTTCCGATTCTAATAAAATAATAAAAGTGCAATGGACCATTAACTATTCAAACAATAATACAAACTATTTTATTGCATTCTCTCATTCTGGCTGTCTATTTTTGAAAACTTTGATTATTTTTTATAATTAAACCACTTCTCGTAGGCCTATAACATTTTAAACTGTTTGGTTTGACTATCGACCCTATCACCATGCGAAGTTCTATCAAAATCCGAGAAAAGTTAACCTGAGTTTCTCCTTGTGAGTAAGTAATTACAATTTAGAAGTTTTTTTAATTCCGTGGTTTTATATGAATAGGTGTCTTTTTGTTCATTCAATATAACGATATTTCATTACCAGTAAATACACTCATTCACATACAATCATACACACACATACACACACACACACACACACATATATATATATATATATATATATATATAATATATATATTATATATATTTATCTAGTTTAGGTGCGTGTGTCATAAGTATGTAAGGTATATTTGTGTAGACAATGTTTCCGGGCAGCTTCTTCCACTGCCGTTGGATTTCTTTGGATTAGAAAAGCGAAGGAAAAGCGAAAAGCGCCAAGGGGTGGTTTATAAAGGGGAGAACCAGCTGGAAAATGGCTGACGGCTTGTTGGGGGAAAATTCCTCGCGTGACTGTATCGCGAGGGAAAACGACTGGATTTTCAGAATGGTATTATACACAAGTTGGAGCTTTGGGGGGTTTGAATCCGCACACAGTCTAACAAAAAGCAATGTCGAAGCGAAGAAATACTTTATTGGTTTGTCAGCTAATATTTTTGTTACCGACAGTGTCTGCTTTCTTAAGTGTCTTATGACAAAATATTAAAGTTTATGGATACATTTTATGGGATAAAAGCTATAAAACAGATATAATTCATTATAATTATAAAACATAAAATGGGATGTTAATAAAATGGATTATACAGTATGTAAATATATATATATATATATATATTATATATATATATATATATAAAGAAAATCTATCAGTTGTCTTCAAATGCCATAGCTTGTTTTTTATCCAGGTATTTATTTCAACCATTAAATCTTTTGGATTAATAGTTACGGGTATGTATATAAGAATCCGTATCATGATAATTTAAATCACATTTGATATATATTATCATGCACCATTAATGAAGTAGGCCGGCTTAATCCTTTTGAACAATCTTCTAAATATAAAATCCCTTGACGGCTCAGCATTTCACATTAGGATATGAAAGTACTATATTTAGTATATTTAGTCAATAGTTCCTGTGTTATGGAATGTAAACGAAAAATATATAGAACAACCCGATTGTCAAATTTGGATTGATAGAATATATTGATTTAAGGAGTTTTCTTTTCAATTGTAATATGGTGTAATTTCCAGAAACTTAACAGATACAAATACATATCCAAGTGTACTTGGTCTTTTGGTTTTTTACAAAAGTCAATAATTTCTGCCTAAATGTTTTGAAATTTATCATATTATAATGCATTTTCAAGCATATATTTTTCATTATATAAATTTTTAATCTTCTAATTGCTACTTCAAGTGTCATTATAAATGACGTTTACTTATTAGATACATTGATAGGATTAAATATCCACAATAGCTAATACATAATAAGATTTTAACTAGCAAAAATGTAATTTTTCTATAAGTATATATATTATATATATATTATATATTATATATATATTATATATATGTGTGTGTGTGCGTGTGTGTGTGAGTGTACATATACATGTATATAATTACATATTTGTATATAAAACATACAGAAATTTAATAATTCCAATCGGTTCAGATCGTATGATAAACAATAGCTTATGATAAACAATAGCTTTGGCTTTGCCGTGTTTGACTTTGACTCTTTGTAATGACTTTCAGTCGAAGATTATATTTTTCAAGAAATATAATCCCCGCGATATATACGTATACACATGTTGAATGAACGAAAAGACAAATGCAATGTCTGTCCCACCTGCTAATGATGAAATGATTTCAAGAATCGTTCTCCATCGCGTGGCCGAGCGTTCTTCGAAACCACACAATGTTGTCTTCAGTTGTGTTTCGAAATGATCTATGTCGAAATACCGGTTATTCGGTATCAACTAAGAGGACCAGATAGAAAACCCGGTCCGAACTTACGCTTGATTGTTCGGATGTCGTTGAATGGAAGGGACATGTATACACAAGGGGAGTGGTCCTACAAAACTGTATTATAATAAATGGCATTAGTTGAAATATTAGGGTACGCAAACCCCGCGTCTGCACGCAAGCAGGAGTCCCGGCCCCGACACAGGTTAATGCCCAGCAGACCGCGGCATAGGCGTTGTCTTCTCATCTAGGGTTCGCGCTGAACGTTTTTTCTACCTTTCCTTGCCTATTTCGTGCGACGACTCTAATTTGTTTTGTTTTTACGAGCGACCATTTGGAATATTCTTGTTAAAACTATCCTGCTGGATTACGAGACAGAATGTTTGTGTTTTTCAATGCAATTCTATGATACGCTAGGCTTACCATGGAAATATCAGTACGGACGCTTCGATAATAAAGAAAATATGGTAGATAAATGTATATATTATGTACACATACGTACACACACACGTCTAAATTACGATTTATTTACGTCTAAAATACTTTTTATTTAATTTTATCAATTTCGTTGATAGTATTTTTATGTCATATAGTAGGTAAAATAATTAATTCATTAATATGATGTGATATATTTGCACATAAATCATACAAAACTTAATTACGGTGTAGAAAGTTTAAACACAAAAAATAAAATAATAGTAAAATGATTCTTATTATTGTTTCACTGTTTGAGATTTTAGAAATTTGAAGCCGCACAATTCATGTCCATATAATGCGAACCTTTTTACTATATCTAATAATTAAACTTAATTTTATTTAATTGCATTTAAATTAAAAATATGATAATTAATGATATATATGTGGTTGAATTATAAGTAATTGAAACTAAGTAAATAAATAGAAATTTCTTAAAAATTACATTCCACGAGTTCATCCAGTATGCACTATTTCAGTTGGCATCTTAATGCTCTAAGGTTCCACGAAACTTCCAGGTCACATTCTAAATTTTTCGAGTTTTTACTAAATAATTATGGCTTTTTTCAACAGACGACAAAAAGTCTTAATTCTATAACGTTGTCAATACAAACAGTATCATTTTTAACTTCCCGTAGGATGAGTTATAGTAATCGACAAAAAAATCGAAAATCAAAATTTTTATGTATCTTTACATTTTAAAGGTTTCCGAACATTTTGGCATATCTCAGAAAAAATGGATATATGTGTGTATAGTGTATGTATGTGTGTGTGAGTGTGCGGATACAAATTTTCGTCGACGATTTCGAGAACACCGATCATCCGATTTGAATAATTCAAAAAACATTCGATTCGTACTGATAAGGAGACGTGCTGATTAAAATTTGGCAAAGGCGGGTCTAGCCGTTTTGAAGATACGGAGCAAAAAGTGTCAAAACGGTAACTCAGTTTGCAAGAGAATGGAGCGTCCGATTTTAATAATTTAAAAAACATTATATTTGTATTGACAAGGTGAAGAACTGATTGAATTTTTGGGAAGGCACATTAAATTTTTATTGATACCTACAAATTTTTTTATACATATTTTTTTGTTTTTCATTAGCATATATAGGCTTATAATTACAAATTTTCAGTTCTCGTAATTTGTTTGAATGTAAAACAAAAATTCGGCCCGTAGAGGGTTAAAATTGAATTGCTATCTCTCTAGAATAACCGATATTTTTTTTATCGCTAAGATGCCTTTAACGGTATTTAATGAATCAATTACAACTCGTAAACGTCAATGAGATCATCACGAAAATTAAAGGTTCGTTTCATTCCAACCCTCTTCAAGGTGGGTGTATAAGACGTGCGTGTCAGCTCTGAAACATCATTATCGGATATGCGGTAATAAGTTCGGACGTAAATTAGTCGCAGGTAGCAAAGGTCAATATTTTGACTCCGGACAGACTGACGAGGGACGGACGTTCTAGTTTGCACGGTAATCAAATTATTTATTCAGGCATCGCCGTCTGTGACTAATCCAATGAAATTGTTTTCTGATAGGATAAAACTTTTATTTTATTTGAATGCCACAAGTTGAATTAAATATTAGGGTGGAAGGTCCGCGGGTAAAAAGATTCACCAGCGATATCTCAAAAACAATTAAAGTTGAGAATTTTTTAACAACAATATTTGAAAGTAGAGACAAAAAGGTTTAGCCATCACCTTGTTTTTACGACGTCGATATCAGGAGATAAACGCCAATGTTTGAAAATCCATTTTTTGGTTGTGGGCACTGTTGTTTAGTTTACGAGACCTTAATATAATTTTTAGGTATACGAATTTTAATTGTTTTATAAGATATATTGTTAATTCTAAGTAGGATCCAACGGTTTTTTTATATAACCTCTATAAAAGCTCACACATGGGTGGAGTAAAAAGGATCAACTGAACCTTTACCCCGTCAAAAGTAAAAATAATAAAAAACCAAAAATGAAAAGTAAATTCAGTAAAAAAGTTACGAAAGTATAGTAAAGATACAAAAAGCAATTTTTATAAATAGTTATTCCAACTTTGCTGATGAATATTTCTGCGTAAATACCAAATCAAGGCTACATACAGTGTTGTCTCTGTAAAAATTGTAGCCATGAATTTTATATTTTGGATTGGTTGATTACTGTATCTATTATTTCATAAAATCTCTTTAAAATTAAAAATAAGACGTTGAACATTTTTGCCTTCTGGATGTCCCTTATTACCACGCCTATTAATATCTTTATTGATAATGAAAAAAAAATAATTAAAAACAATTATAAATAACTACAGAGCATTTTATTTTATCGCAGTTCAATAATTCACAACACTGAAGATACATATTTTATCATACGTTATAAATAAATGAAGTAAGTATTATTATTCCGATTCAAGAACTCAATCTGAATCCATTAAGTGAATAGCAAAACTATACTATCACGAAGTATTTCAAAATAAGTACATACCTATAGTTTAAAAGTCATCTTTTCCCGTATATTCGACTCGATAACGCGAAACGATTCAAGGAAACTTTCAATACATTTGTCTGTAAATCTTCAACTTATTTTCATACAAATAGATTCGCAAAACAGAATTCAAACTTTTCCATAACTCTCGGAGGCTTTTTTTAGCTCTTTGCCGTTGTTGATATGTTTTGATGCAGCGCATCCTCTGATTTTTTACGAGACACTTTAATTCTTTCCGAATCTCTTGATATCTGACATGAAATATGTTTTAGAGATCCAAACAAGTAATACGGTGATAATGTATCGGATAAGAGAAGCGATTTTTGTAACTTTTCATGGAATAAAAATTTACTCTTTTAAGAATACGTGTGTTATTCACCGTTTGGTAATAAGAAACTAAATCTTGGAATATTTGTATTTATTTAGAAAAGTATTATAAGATTATTATTTAAATATTGAATAAAAACAATTTGTTCTTACTGTGTTAAATCTATTCAATATAAGTTTTAAATAATATTAATTCATCGAACATTAATTTTGCTGACTCAATAAATGCATTTCGAAATTAAACTCTTATTATATACTAACGAGGTATTTTAATTAAAGTATAAACCTTGTTATATCAATATCAATTAAGAAATGACGTTTTTCGATATGAGAAAAAGTCTTGGCCACCTGTATATATATATAATTCAATGAAAGTATCCGCAGTTTAACAATTTGGGTGGTAACACATCAGACTGACAAGAACTGGAAGTCGATTGACTATCGATATAAGGACTCATATACATGAATATATATATATATATATATATATATATATATATATATATATTTACTATATATATACTTATTGGTTATAAAAAAGTTAGTTGAGGTTGTGTGACTTTTAATAAAATTATTTTTAGCTTGTCAATAGTTCACAGAAATTTTATTTTGGAATCTGATGATTTACTGTTTATTTTTGATTTGATTTTATTCAAATCAAAAATAAACACTTTTGCATATCTTTACGTTTTAAGACTTCCTGAACATTTTGGCATATTTAAAAAAATGCGTTGAATTCATTTTTTATCCGCGATTTTGGAATCACGGGTCAACCGATTTGAATGATTTGTAATTACGGGGAGACGTGGTGATTAAGTTCAGCCATTTCGGAGATAAGAAGCAAAAAGTGCAACTAGTGCCATGTACCACTAGTTTTCTATTTATTTTCAAAATTATTAAATATAGAGTATTAAATAACCGCATATGTAACATTGTTTTAATTTACAGTCTCAAACTAATCATACGTTAGAAATCTCATTTTTTAGTTAATTTTTTATGCCATTTTCTACTATACTGCTATATTTTTAGCAACATAGTTGCAACATTAGGACGGTTGGTTTTTAGTATTGAGCTAGATTTAACCTTATGATAGTTTTATTTATGTAATAAAACAAAACTACCTTGCAGGAGAGAAAACACTCTATTATTATGCACCTACCAGTTTTTGTCATATATATATATAATATATATATATATATATATATATATATATATATATATATATATATATAATATTAATTGCTTGCTAAACTTTTTGTTCCGTAAACAGAAATCCCAAATGAAGCCGTCAGTACCATTCGTAAAGCACTGTCCGGAACAAAATATCTCGCCGACTAATTTGTCAAATTTTTTCGCTACCCTTGCTATTTACAAAGCACTCATATCAGTAACAGGAAAAACATAATGTATAACATTATTAATAGAAATACCCATTTGACTCTTGAAAAGGAACCATTTGTCGAAAACAGTCCTAAATGCACGTTACAAAATACAAACTCCCCAACAAAAGTACTTCACATTCTTGTACAAACACTCGGGTAAATAGTATAAACAAACTGATCTGCGAGAGCAGGTCATATTTTGTGAATATGTAAAAATGTCGAAATGTTTGAGAGGTATATCGATATCAAATCTTCGTTAAAGGCGAGCCCATGCTGTTATTTCAATTACCAACAATAAGTAATTGTCGCATGCTTTGAAATATTTCTCTCGACAGAAATGTACATGTTTTTTTAGCCGGGTTCACAATGTATCCATACTTTAGATTAAGCATTGTGTTCGGCTTAGTACAACCGTCCTAATCTTAAGTGCCCGTTGAGGAATAAAGGCTGCTATTTCATTGTTCGAATAGGGAGCGATATGGCTTAAATCCAGCGGTTACTCTGTATACGGATAACAAAAGATTTCTATCAGATATTTCTCCTCGAACTTGGAAGCGGCATCCGTGCTCGGGACGAGCCGAATAATGAGATACATAAATGAGATTTGGATCGGTGCACTCCACAATTATTTTTTAATCTTGTTTGACAGAAGTGCACCGAATATCTCTGTCTGTTCATTAAACTAAAACTGTGCATTTTGTTCATTGAGAAATCAATAAACTATATTGCCCAGTAAATAAATCCATATTTCATAAAAATTGTTTTTCGAACACTCATCAGATTATACATACATCCTTTTCACACGCGAAATCCAAAATTAACACGTATTTTGTCGCTGGAGCGGCGGCATCCGAGTGGAAAGGGTTAAGATTGACTTTTATCAGCATTTATGAACTAACCTACTGTACTTTAGATCTATAATCAAATATTTTTATATAAACATAATATGAACTATACGTAGACTTATTCTACAAGATTCATCAAACACAATCGGTAAATTAAATTTAAATTCGATATAAAAGATTGCGAAAATCATATTATGTTTATTATAATTATAAATTAGTAGAAGTTTTATCGCTTTTTATTTCAATTGAGATCAATAACTGTGAATTCATTTTATTATTTGATACATTTGATTAAAATATTTAGGAGCTAATTCTTCGGTTGTTATGACAACGCTATGTTACGCTTCTTTCTTAGTACTAAAAACTGCCAAAATGCTATGTATTTGCTGTGCGATCAGGTCGACTTTTCTTCAGATTTTATTACTCTGATAAATGATGTGTTAAATTATTAAGAATATTATTTTTGTTATTATGGTTCTAATTTAAAGTTCTTTAGAAGTGCAATGTTTAATTTTTTAGTTCCTTTTATTGATAATGATTTGAAGATCTCAAAGAGTTTTGTGCAAAAATATATATTTTAACAGAACTCTAGAGCTTAATAATATCATCATATAAAATGTGTTAGGCTAATAAGGCTTTGTTTGGAAAATATGATTATTCTTGTAATTATCAATTTTGAAAAATTATCATATACCTAATATGATACATTTTTTCTAGTTCTTCCGTGCAATTTCTTGCAATATAAAAAATATTCCTAAATTTTTAAGCTCATCCTAAGCACTCACACACTTATTTACTTCATAAAATCAATTATTACCCGTGACCAGAATGAAAGGAATTACATAACCGCTCTTAAATAAAAAGATTAATTTTTTTTGGCTTCTTTTTTATTAAGACGGCAAAACCAATTTTTTATATAAGAAAGGTAGGTGTATAGAAAGAGGATAAATTCAGACATACCACATGAAAATAATCTTTGAAAAGGTTTTATTTGAAGTGAAGAAAGTTAGAAATGTATTAATATTTGCACAATATAAGATATCTAAAAAATATTTTTATATAATAGACTTATCTTGGATATTGCATGTGCTGTGGGAAATATAAATAATATAAAGGAGATATAATTTCTATCCGTAAAGTTGAAACATTTTCAAAAATTAATTTTATTAATAGAGGATATATTAAAAAATTTAAAACTAATATTAAAATTGAAACAAAGTAATTAAAACTACTGTATATTATTAGTGTTGACCTTACAAAAGTATGAAATGCGTTTTTTCTTCAATCTGTAAAAATATAGACTAGAGCGGGCCTTAATGGTCCGCGGGTAAAAAGATTTTCCGCCAATCTCAAAAACAAGTAAAGATAAGAATTTTTTAACATCAATATTTGAAAGTAGAGGGCAAATGATATATAATCAGTCATCACCTTGATTCTTACGACGTTGTTATCGAAAATTAACGTCAATTTTTGAAAATACATAACACAAGAATATTTTTCGTTCTTAGTTTTTTGGTTATGAGCACTGTTGTTTAGTTTACGAGACCTTAATATTTTTATGTCTACTTTTATAAGATTGCTATTTTTAAGTTAGAATCAACAGTTTTTAATATAACCTCTATAAAGCTCACATATGTCAAGTAAAAAAGACCATCAGAGCTTTTACTCTGACAGAAGTGTAAACATTAAAAAATAGTAAATTAAATTATAGAAAGAGATAGTTAAATCAATAGTTATTCCAATTTTGCTGGTGATTATTTCTTTCAACGTAACAGATCAAGGTTATACACAGTTTTATCTGTGTAAAAATTGTACCCATGAAATTTATATTTTGCATTGCTTGAATAATGCAGCTAATATTTCGTGAAATCCATTCAAAATTAAAAATAAGACATAAGTCTGTTTGTCCCCTGGCTGTTTCATTTTACCGTGTCTATGGGGTAAAAAGGACCAAGTGACAAATTTTGGAAAAACAGCAAACAAACACATTTCTACAATGATGAATTAACTGAGAGTTTTACTGAACATAGTCAGATAGTCGTTTATTTGATATGTGTTATTTGTTGTGATATAAGCATAGCTACACTACTTTGTAGTATAAGGTCTATGGATATAATTCGTTTGGTTTTCACAAAAATGCAGCTTAATTCAAATTGGACCTAAATGCAGCTTAATTCAAATTGGACCTTTGTGCCCCGCTCTATCCTAATAATAATTATAAGATTATAATTATAATTATAAGAACGGTATAAATACTTTGTGTGTATTTTCTAAAAGACAAGAGTTTTTCGTTTGAATTCGAGTCAGTTTCGTCGTCGTCATAATCCCGCATGTGTAATTAAGTGTCCCGCGACGTCTGTACGATATCTATGCTATAAGTAAGTAATTGTGAGTGCGTATTCATTATCGAAGCCATTACTTTGTATTTGCGAGTGGTTGTGATTTGAGAGATCAATGGGAGTTGTTTGGTTGAAAGTGAACTCTTGAAATCAAAAGCATTTGGCCCATCGGATGCGCATGCCGCCGTCGAGCTTCAAAGCTTTTCCTCTCTCAATACCCACACCGCGGAAAAGTGAAACGGAACAAAGTTTTCAACGAGCGTTCCCGCTATTTATCTTATTGCTGTTGCGATCCATACACAGGGACGCACTTTTAAAATTTACACTCTAAAAAATTACATGACAATTAACACTAATCCTATGTTGAACGATTTATTATGTAGGCAGGGAGACTGGGTACGGTTGTGCCAAGGTACAGTAGTGACTGTCTCTATAACAGCTGAACTATATATCTGATTTTGAGATAAGGCCCAAAGGGAGATAGATGAAGTATGTTTGTTCGAAGAAGTTTCCAATATGGCATTAACAGAGTTTCTTGTTAGTTTTTTTTTTAATATTAACTATTACTTGTATACAGATATATTACTTTGTTTGTTATTTCTTTGTAAGTTCAACATTTGTAGTTGATTACCAACAATAATTTTTGCCTAGATACTTAAGCTCAGTCATAACGATGATTTGTTTTAAAATTTGTGTTGTCGTACTTGTCCTTTTTGGCTGAAGATTAAATAGATAAAGAAATATCTAACTTAACTAACAACAAAAAACAAAAGAGAAAGATAAAAGGAAATTCAGTACAAAAAATATTGCTTTTGCGGAAGAAATTTTCATAGCAGTGGATTTATATATTCTCGGAGAGCGTAGAGAGAAGTTTAACTAGTAAAATTGTAAGATAAAAAGGTCAACTACGCCCACTACCATAATATTTATATCATTTAGAATTTTTATTGCATTATATGTGAATTAAATAAAATATATATTGTATATTGTAAATTCACTTGTAGTAATTCACAAATTTCAGAAGAGTTTCAGGAACGCAATCATTTCAGATTAAAATAAACATCATATTTTCTTTAATTGATGCTGTTAATTATAATTTCTTTATCAAACGTTGAATTCGACCCATCGTCCCTCATTAATGGCTTGTACATTTCCGATGTCCTTCAGACTCCCACAGACATGATTTCCCTATATATATATATATATATATATATATATATATATATATATATATATAAGTCTGTGTCCTATCCAATATACTTTTGACCGTGTATACGAAGTAATTTACTAAATGTTACCAAAAGCACTCCTTGCATTTGATCCTTATTGCGATATGTCTTTTCCAGTGGATCATCATATTCAAACCGTCTGTCGATCCGATTTAAATGTTGATTGAAATTTTCCACAAGTCATTTGAAGTTGGTACATTATAATTGGAGTTAAAATAATTAGCCGTAGTCTGTGTTTTGTAAAAAATCTATATATCCTTATTACTTATTGCAATAATAATTCAAATGTGAGTAAAGAATTAGTTTTGATTATTAAAGCTAACAGAAATGTTTATGTGTTCAATTAAGTATAAACTTAATATATTTTTATACTACTATTAATTTGATTTAATATAATATGATATATTTTTTAACTCTTACTTCTTTTAAGACTAATCGCGTTTAATTTTTTTAACGCTCAATTAAAATTAATAAAATGTTAATTTATGCTCTTATAATATATACATTTTTTAAGTTATTTTTTATTAAACAAGTAAATAAATCATTTAGTAAGTAGTTTAATTCAGTTATAAAGCTAGCAACTTAGTTAAGTATAAAGTTGAACATTAATATATTTTTAAAATTACTTGTTCTAATACTATTAGAGTATAATTTCTTGAAAGCTTAATCAAAAATTATAAAATATTAATTTATATTGTATTAATTTTGGGCATTTTATCACATTTATTCAAAGTTATTATTTATTCATGGATTAAGCAAATACAGAAAATGAATAAACTAAATAATACTAAAATAAGCTTGAACATTAATTAAATATATTTTTCAAAATTGCTTGTTTTAAAACTTACTTATAACTTTATTAAAATTCAATTAAAATTTATAAAACGTTGTATTAATTTTATTAGTTTTATATACATTAATTTGAAATATAAACAATTATATAAAACAAATAAATTAAATAAAAATGTTTAGTTCTGCCATAGAGCTGGCAATTCATTAATTTTATTATAAGCTTGAATTAATATATTTTTGAAATTTACTTATTTTAATATTATACTCATATAATCTCTTTAACATTTAAATAAAATTTGTAAAATGTTATATTTATTTATTTATTAATACTCGTATAAACGCCAATCGGCTATGTACAGTTTCGTTTGTAATACAATTTTGATAATTTTATAAACATATATTGTATTATCTTCATCAGTTTTAGATTTCGCTGAAGTTATTATTTATAAAAAAATAATATATATATATATATATATATATATTAAATAAAAAAATAGGTAAATATATCAACAATGTTTAGTGTTGCTATAGATCTGGAAACTTTATCTGACTCAGATTTACTCTTCTGGGATTTTGATAAAACTTTGCATGGTGAATTAAATAGTCTAGTGACCAAAATATATTATTATAGTAATATTTTTCAATATGTTTTAAACACATTTTTATGAAACATTATATCAAACAGAACTTGATAGTGAAAAGTTATATTGTTTTTAATTTCTTAGAGTAATTTAATGAGCCCGCCTCTAAATTAAAATAAATACTGCTATAATCTATAATTAATTTAAATGTTTTCATATTTCTGTAATGCAAAATATTAGAAGTTTATTTTTCAATGTTTCTACTTCTTATATACAAGAAAAAAATATAATCTATTCATGCTTCCCGATAATTATTCCAATTAACTTACGATTAGTAAAGTGATTAATTACTATTTTTCTTCACCTGTACTCTTCCGTGTAAGATATATAATTACATGTGGATATCATTTTATCTATCTGTTCATATAAAGATACAAACCGTGTATCTTGTTTAGCACGCGTATCAATAATCGTAATTTATTCGATAAGATTATATGTAAATAATTATTTTTTAATTGGATATCTAACAAGTAACATCGTGTCGGTCGGTTCGTCTAATCGAGCGTGTTCCTCTCGCACGGCGAACGACGATTTGTTCCTACGACATTTATAATTAGATTCGGACGCAATTCGAATGTTTATCGGACACTTTTTATTTATTTTGTATTTTGTCTTTTTGTCGTTTTGTTACCTGGTTCGTTTATTTTCTTATTTCATTTTGCTTTCCGAACGCTAGTCTTGTATCAATCGTAAAACACGGCCAGTTCGCATCGTGGTGACTGTCAATATCGTTGTCACAGAGGTAAATGATAATAGAAGGGCTGACTGGTGATTTATAGATAATTTTTATTTTATAATAAGATTTACGAGTATCCTTAAGAATATTTAGTAAATATAAAACATTTTATGGAAACTTCTAATCTACTCAAATAAGTTAACTATTTCTGGTAGCAGACTGCTCTATACATATATTTCTAAGGGCTACATCCATACATCGTATTTTTACTATGTTTACTTGTATCACCTTCTTTGCAGATAGTAATAATTAATTTTGAAGTTTTGAAAATGTAAGAACTTGATTTTTATTAATATAATTAAAATGAGACACTTTTAACGGCTAAATTCACGCAAAATGATTAAAATCATAAGCTTTCTTTAAAATCATAAGCTAAGATTTCTTTCTACTCTCCTATAATATGATATCTCGATAACTTTGGATATGATTTAAATACTAGTAGCAAAATATTTTAAAACTTTAACTTAACTTTTAATATAACTTTTTGCATTTAATATATATTTCTCGACACCAAGACCAGATTATTAACTAATTTTATCAAATAAACTGACACCTGTGACGCTTTATGTTACATAAATAAAAGACTCCTTAAGTTTGAATTGTATACAAATCTCTTGAATTATTTTCTTAACGTTTAAACTTTGAATGTAATTTATATAAATTTGTATAAAGCTTTCTATTAATCTTGTTTCAATTTCACCTTATGCTATATAAAAATTGATTGGTTTAGCAATATTTGTGAATAATAATTTTAAAACAATGTAAAAATAAATTGCTGATGTATGTTGTAGCAGAATACTTGAATCAATTGTAGGCATTAAAAATTGTATTTTTATTTCAAAATTCAGTTTCTTCGGGTGTTAACAAAGTTTTGTCATTTATGTTTGCATAAAATTCGTGGTATCTATTCGCAACTCAAATAATGATCTTTTATATTTCTCACGATGTTATCAAGTCCTATAAAATGAGTTTTATTTTATTTTATTTTTTTTAACCTGGTTCAGGGATGTAATATGAAATCGTCTCTAGATCTCGGGTTATACTCGTGCAAGGCATGGACGTGCGTACGGGTGTAGGTGAAAATTTATATGATAAATGTTATAATTTTTTTAAATACTTTTTTAGAGATTTTGATTTAAACAGATTATGATTTTTACACTTTGTTTATAATTGTTTAATATCAATACTTGAGATCGTGTGACTTGGTAATATAAAATAATCGCTCGATTGATACAACGTTACAGGTGGTTACAGGTATAAACTGTTATTGCAATAAAATTGATAAGGATATATTTATACAGCTATCTGACTATATTCAGTTTTTCTGTTTTTCAAAAATGAGTCACTCCATTGGCTGGGTAAAATGGGACAGCCAGGGGGCAAACAGGACCAATGTTTTATTTTTAATTTTAAAAAGATTTTACAAAATAAAAGCTACATTATTCAACCATTGCAGAATATAAATTTTATGGGTACATTTTGTACGGATATAACAATATGTTAAGAAACACTTAACATCAGAATGTGTTAGAAAATTGCATTCCCGTCGATGTCTCCTGGAGTGATTGCTGTCCATTTTTTGCAGCCGAAATAGCTCAGTTGGGAGAGCGTTAGACTGAAGATCTAGAGGTCCCTGGTTCGATCCCTGGTTTCGGCAAAATCTTTGGTCATTTCTTAGCGATATGTTCTAAAACCATTTAGCATCAGCATTTGTTAGAAATTTGCCTTTCTTCCGATGTCTCCTTGGGTCTGTACAATGTCTGTTATGCAGCCGAAATAGCTCAGTTGGGAGAGCGTTAGACTGAAGATCTAAAGGTCCCTGGTTCGATCCCTGGTTTCGGCAAAATCTTTTGTCATTTTTTAGCAATATGTTATAAAAACATTTAGCATCAGCATTTGTTAGAAAATTGCATTCCCTTCGATGTCTCCTGGGGTCATTGCTGTGTGTTTTGTGCAGCCGAAATAGCTCAGTTGGGAGAGCGTTAGACTGAAGATCTAAAAGTCCCTGGTTCGATCCCTGGTTTCGGCAAATTCTTTTGTCATTTCTTAGCAATATGTTATAAAAACTTTCGATGTCTCCTTGGGTCTGTACATTACATAGCCTTGCTATAACATTGGTGTATTTTACGAAAGAATCGTCCCATATAATAAGGTCTCGTAAACTAAACAACAGTGCTCACAACCAAAAACAACTAACAACGAAAGAAAATACTTTTGTTATGGATTTTCAAGCATTACCGTTCATCTTCCTATAGTAACGTCGTAAAAATTAAGGTAGTGGCTGGTTATGCATCTCTTTCTCTCTACTTTCAAATATTGTTGTTAAAAAATTCTTAACTTTATTGATTTTTGATATTCCTTTTTAATTCATACGTGCTTCTAAAAGCAGAAATTAGGATACTGCAACTAATAACTTTTTTTTCTATGTATGAGACTTTCAGTTATGTCACTCTTAACACCAAGTAAGATGTCGTGAAATCAGTGTTATACACTTTACCATTTGTTTTTAAAAATAATCATATTTATTATTTATTTTATTAAATGCACCCCATACAGTTCTGCTATCCACCACTGTCTCTGACAATCCTTTAAGCTGGGGCCACCTATGGCGCCGCGTCGGCTCGCATCAAATTAACGAAGATGATCGATGCCTTCGATTTCGACTCCGTTAATATCTCTTTCTAACTCCCTTGGCTTCAGTTAGAAAACTTCAACGTCCAATTAAAAGAAAATAAAAATATATGACGCATTTATAATTAGTAACACACGCGATGCCCTTAAACCACCTGGTAGATGGTAGATGTCCTCGATGATTTAAATATAATTAAAAGATAAGGGTAAGGGTCTATGAATTGGTAGAATTTATTGTCTTGGTGTAATCGTCATTGTCGTGTAATTATTGAAAAATTGTTTTTATGAAAACTATACATTTACGTTATTGGCAAACATTCATTATTTTTGCAAACTATATAAGTAGCATCCTAACGATTACATAATATGCATAAATGGATGTTTTTATTTTTATTCATTTTTTTGTTATACTTTCAGTTACAATCAGTCATACTAGCACATTCGGTAATATATATTATATATATATATATATATATATATATATATATGTCTTTTTGAATGGATGGCAACCTAGTATTTGTCCAATCCTGGGTGTACCTACTCGAAGTATTTGTTAGCAGTTTTCATGATTATATGAAGCTATACCTATGAGAGGCGATTTTCACTTGAGATTATATTTGGGATCTTTAACCTCAAGTAGAAATTTGACATCAAAGCTGCCTGATGTCGAACTTGGTCGTTATCGGTTAGATGGTTTGATCCCTGTCTCGGCCAAGCTCGATATCAGGCAGCATGATGTCAAATTTCCACTTGAGGTTATGGATCTTGAATATAGTCTCAAGTGAAAATCGCCTTTTGACGCGTAGCTGCATATAAAAATATGCTCGTCACTATTAGATTCATCTAATATAATACCTACATAAAATAGAATGGTTAACCGCTGGGTTGCCAAACAGAAGAAGTTTATAGAACACTTTGTTTTGATTGTTCTTAATGTGTTAAAATACATACGTTTTGGCTATAGTCCTATATTTTATTCAGTAAAACTAAACATTGAAAACTAAAATAAGTTACAAAAGAACTTAAGAAATTACAAGTAAGGAAGTAAAATGTACTTACAATTTACTTATCTTAATATTGAAAACAGAAAAAGCAAAAATTCATGGTATGAGGACATGGTCATGAATAATGTAATTATAACAACTTTACGAACATGACATTGTTGTAAATATTACAGTTTTAATGTTTATGAATCAAACTCTGTTGCTATATATTTAAGTTTTTATTTAATTTATTTAATTTTAGCTCCACTGAACGAAGGCTAGGTCTATATCCGAAACGTATGGATTTTAGAATTAATTTTTAGAGAAACTACGTTTTATATATATATATATATATATATATATATATATATGTGTGTGTGTGTATAAAGAATAAATGAAGATGTCCAAATAATAGCATGCTTAAATACCTTTGAATGTAAAGTACGGATAAAACGGCTATAAATACAATTTTCGTTTTCCAATCCGTGTCCAAAATGAATAAGTAATTCAATAAACCAATTTTATTCCATCTATCGAAATCCCAATTTTGCATAATTCCATACTTTGTATATTAATCCCGCACATTGCTTCAGTTATCGTTTTATAAGTTTTTGTCCCACACGTTCTGTGTAGTCTTTAGACGTACAATGATGGATGTGATTGCAATGGAACATTGACAGCACCGTTTTTACAGAGCATAAACATAAATAAAAAAAATATATTTTTTCGGAAGTGATCAGAGCTCTTCGTCTCAATTAAAGTTCAGAAAAAACGTTGGTATAAATACAAATACAGTTTTCATCTGCTTGTTCTTTTTTTAAGTCGTTCGGGGAAAGATGTGTATCGATTGATAAACAAAGAAATTGCACATTTATATGCGAACAATGACAAATGTCTAAACGGATGGGTCGCCATCGCCGATGGCAACCCCAGGCTATGTATAAACGAATATGCAATTGTATAAAGAATTGGATTGTGTATAATACAAATAGTAAATAGCACGTGCTCATATCAACGTTCATTATTGTTATGTGTGTCAACTGTGAAATATAAAAACAGGAACGAATTTTAAAAAAAACATAAACAAAAAAAAATCCTTCTATTTTTGGTTTTTATAACATATTTTTAATTTTTTTTACTCTATCTATAAGTACGTGGGATAGGTATTGGTATAATTTAAACCACTATATAACGACTGTCGTTATATGTTAATAATATAGCCGTAATGGGTACTGCGAAATAGTAGGCAATATATTATGAGAATTTACCAAGATAGCTTATAAATCAAAATAGAACAAACAAACTCTATTAATTTTGTTTATTTAGCAATGCAATTTTGAACTATTTGATATTTTTTAAATTGATCAACTATTTAATTGCAATTTAGTTTCTTTATAATATATTTTATATTAAATTACTAAAACTAAAACTTAAGTAGGTCGTGGTGTAATTAATACTACCATCTAATGGCTATCGTTATATTTTTATATGGTCTAATTGGGTATCTAGTGGGTATGGCGAAATCGCAAGCAACTTAGAGTTAGAATTAGTTTCAAAATTTGTCAAAATATTAAGTGTAGCATATTATCAAAAATAGAGCTTACAATATCTAATTTTTATATGTAACTATAAAATCATATAAAAATTTATTATCTATTTGGTTACAATTGCTCCATAGTATATTTTATAATAAATTACTAAAACTAAAATTATACGGCAACCGAGCTTTTACAGACTTTTCAGTACATATTATGTCAAAGTTAATTCTATTGTAGTTTAGATTTCAATCTACGAAGTATAGTTAGACGGTATGAAGAAATGATTAGCTTTTATTTATTATGTTCTTGTTCTTGTCGATACACATAGATAAAGGTCGTCGCCTAAATATAGGCACTCATATTATATTAGTTCGAGAAATTGCAACAACTTGCCAAGGCACAATGCCATGCAACACTGCGCGACACAATTTTTATGCCTGAGATGCTATGATAGTTTTTAAGTAATTCGATGACGCTGATTTCAAAAACAGTAACAGAAATTTGCTTACAGCTCTAGTTTTTGAAATATGCCAATATGCTGAGTTTACCTCAAATTACAACAAAAAATACAACATATTTGCAATTCTAAGTAGATGTGAAAAAGCGCGCAATTCCAAGTAGATTTAAGAAAAAAGTTCGAGGAAAAAAATAAAAGTGCCATTTTTGTCGCGCAGTGTAAATAGTAATAAAAGGTATTACAAATGTGAATTAGTTTGTTCGAAATTTCTACTAATTTAGTATTCAGATTTTGTTAATATTAAAATAATCATCAAAACGATTTAGAAAATTTTAGATTTGTGTTTGCTTTCCCACATCGCAGTACTCAAACGGCTACTGCTACATTTGGATTATATGAAAAGTTAATAAGAACAGAGTTGACCTTATAGTAAAATAATAAAAAGGCGAACTTTATTATTCCACAAAAGTTCGTCACTGTGTGAATCAATACGTTGGCATCTCGGTAGCAATGTCAAAGCTGTTACAACATTGACTATTATTTACGGCCTCAGGCTAATTACGGGCAACACACCTAACGTAAGTGACATCGGATATTTCTACATGTGTATAAAAGTGTATCAGCCGTCCGGACAAATATTGACGCACACGCGCCGACGAATTGCCGATATTTGAATTCGTGGTTTCTTTTCATTCTTGCGTCGATGTGAAATGAAATTCGAAAAAAATTATTTATGGATTTCTTTATTTGTTTGTCATTTGTAGAGCTATTGTGATAACCTTGAACTCTATTTTTGTCACATTCAGTAACTGTTGAAAAAGACATTTTTAACTTCCCATAGGGTAAGTTATAGTAATCGTGAAAAAATTAAAATTTGGCATACCTTAGAAAAAATGGATATATGTGTGTGTGTGTGCGGATACAATTTTTTGTTTATACGGATTAAATGATTTGAATAATTAAAAAAAAAACAGTCGATTCCTACTGATATTTCGACTCCAACTCATCTATGCAGTGCGATTGCTTAAAAAAATTAAAAATTTTCAAAATAAATCAAAATACAAAAAAAAACTTTTTTTTTCAAAAAATTAAAAATTCCTCAAGAATCTAATTTTTTCAAAGTTTTGCATAGTATTTTTTAATAATTTAGTTTTTGGTGCGAGAAGTTTGTATTAAAATCTCAAGTTTATTTTTTCACTTTTAAGTTACCAAATGAATAAAATCATTAGTTCATTAAAAATTTAACGCATACGATTCGTTTATGATTTTACGTTGGATTAAAAAAAAATTATTTACCACTAATCTCCTTATGCGTTTCTAACAACTAATGTATAAGTTTATATTCTCAGTTACAATTTCTATATTTATATATTATATTACAACAAGCAAGAAATTATACCAATCTGTCGAGACATCACTCAACCTGAGTAAATCCTGTGGTCGTTTTGTATTTGAATAGAGAAAGATTATATAATATCAACAACGTATTTGAATGAAAAAGCAGCTTTATTTGATTTCGTCTCGGGTGTCAACGCGTTTAAATTTATATTTTACTTTTTACGTTTTACTATGTAAAATTAATACATACATAGCGCATTCAGGTTTTTTTATATGTGCTACTGACATTCGATCTTGTAGTCTATAATAAGAGATAGCACAGAAATTATTTTCTATTTTATCATACGCAATGTAAAATAAATATTTAATAATAAATAAATTTAATAATTATTATAAATTAAAGATAGTAGTTTTAGGTAAACTAAAATAAATTCTTATTTTCAAAATTTTTATGATTTAATTATCAGTTATGTTTCTATAACGCTGTTTAATTCCACGAATATTTCTCTCAATCAACAAAAATAAAAAGTTTAGGGGAGACTGGGTACTGGGCACAACCGTACCCAGTCTATCCTGCTTGCTAAAATATCTGACCCAATATTGAATTTTAGAATAATTTGGCGATCGGATTATGAAAACGTAGTAGTAACTAATACAAAAACAGACTAGTGGTGTATGGCATTGTGCCTTAGTGTCAATTACTGGAACCTCTCATACCGTAATGAAATACTAATGGAATATTAAATGTAATCAAATAGATTTTTATAAATACTGCTACTTTCATTATTCTTATTTTATAGGACAAAATATATGAATTGGACGATGACGCTTATATATTTATTGCGAAAAAGTAAATAAACCAAACTTAATCAATCGGATTTAAAATGATGGACATTATCTAATGATTATAAAAATCATATAAACTGAATTGCGAAGTTAAAATTATGTATTTGAAGTATATAAGTGAGCTTTGGAACTTTAGCTAAATTAAAATTAAAATTTAAATTATTTTTGATATCAAAAAAAAAATTTTTTTTGAAAAAAAAAATTTCTCCGAAATCAATTGTTTCGTTTACACAAGCACACACACAAGTTTTTTGAGTTATTCAAATCGGATGCTTAGTTATCTCAAAAACTGATTTTTTTTTGCACATTTAGCCCGTAACTCCGAAACGGCCAGGCCTTACTGTGCCAAAAGCTAATCAGACCGTCTCCCGATCAATAGGAACCGAATGTTTTTTGAACCATTGTGGACGTGGACGAAAATTTGACACATCCATTTTTGCCAAAGTATGACAAAATGTTCAGAAACCTCTGAAACGTAAAGATGTGCAAAAATTTTTAATTTCGATTTTTGGACGATTACAATAACTTACCTCACGGGAAGGTCAAAAATACTTTATAAAAACTTTTTTTTTTAAAGAGAGAGAACACTAAAAGACACTAAAATGCAAAGTATTTATAAAATAAATTTTAGGAAAATCTAGCATTAATGCTAATGTCATCTTTTATGAAAACATTTCTCAAGATTTATTCTAAAGGTTATTAACATAATATAAAAATTAAGGGTGCTGTCAATTCCGATGCCGAGCGAACGGTTTCCATCCCGTATGCGTGTGCTCGACTGATGCTTATGGTAATGTAAGCTAATAAGAAAGCAACCAGCGGCACGTCAATCCCATACGGTTCCTGAAATCACTTTACTCCCCACGGTTAGCAGGTATCATGACGTACTGTCATCAAAAATAACATTAAAAAACACATCCAACATACACAATAAACCTTTCTCTATTCAAGAGTTTACATATCTTCATACTTTTTTTGTGTCGGATTCCGCGGCTTCTTCTGTTCGCGTCAAGTAACGAACTTGACATATTAACAATTTGAATGAAACTGGAGAAGAAAAAATCGCCAGGTACGAAATTAGGAGAATTATTTTTTCAATAAACTTAAATAAAATGAAAAAACAATAATAATGATATTAGTAGCTCAGTGTATGTCTTAGGGGCAGTTTATTTGTCACGTAAGGCTTGAAAGGGGGGGGGGGAGGTGTTTGACACAAAATCTCGAAATATCAGTGATGGGGTTTATTAAAATATCGCGAGCATTTATTTTTTGCCAGAATTTAGAAAAAATCCTAAATTTAAAAAAAATGACATTTTTTTCTTGGTAACCTACCAAAAAAACCACGTAAATTTGGTGCGGGTGGGTATAATTTTAAATATCACATCGTATCACCAAGGAGGAAAGGGGTCTAAATTGATCACCTGATTAGTGGACGCCCGCTTAATATGTCTTTTAAATATGTACATTTTAGAATATTAAAAACAAGAATCTATGTTTTTTAATCATCCCTGCTTCAAAACTTTAGGTAATTATTCTTATTGTCTTTAATATTTTTAAAAAATAAAACAAAAATATCCGTTTTTTTAATAATTAATTCATGCCCATTTCCTCTATTTCATTTAACATCAAGATATGCTTGATATCTGTCTGAAGATAAGTGCGTAATGTCCAGTAGCTTACATTATATATATATATATATATATATATATATATATAATTTTTTCTTCTGTATGAGGTAGCAAATCAGATATGATTGTATGGATCAACGTAGTGGCCAAACGCTGTGTCAAGCAAATCAAATGAGAAACTCTACGGTTGAATTTTTATTTTAATTACATTCAACCGGTATAAAACGTGAAGCTGTTACGCTGTCCACGTGAAAATGTGACATTTGATCATTGAACTGTCAGATATAACTTTTTTAATATTTTTTTGCTTCACTTGAATAAATGTATGAAATTCCCCATGCAAATATCGTGTATATATGGAACGTACATTCGCGACAGAATTAGAATTTTTTGTTGAATTTTAAATAAAACTAAAATTAATAAATGTATCATTGGTATAAATATAGATGAAAGACTTTATGACTGTGGCACTGGTAAACAGGTCGTAAATTTTTCCATTTAGGTGCAGTATCGGTTTATACAATATTGATTTAGCTGTGTTCTATCAAGATATTGAAAGAATTAAAATAACGTATTGTAAACTAATTATTTCGACAATGGATTAATAGGCCTTTCAAATAAAAGCAAATATTTGACAACTGTGCACGATATATTTGTTTGTTACAATACACGCTTGTTGTAGCGCATAGTTAAGATTTTTTAATTAGTGAAATTACATCAGCATGATGTTGTGTACACACAATATGGTATGTTGCATAATGTAAAATGAATATATGTTATATATTTACTATTTGTACTTACGCTGGGTATATTGTCGTTGTTGCAGACCGCTTCGGAGAGAAGGCGATCTCGAATTTCCCAAGCGAAAATGCTTGGACATTCGCGCTTGTAATCGGCGATTTTATTCACGACCGGTGTGGTTGCCACCCGAGGTTTGGACCCGCCAATCGCTCGGGGTTTTATTGAACCGGTCTCATAATATCTGCAATTGAAAAATTAAAATTAATATTATTATATACAATTATTGTTATGAATTAAATGAATAATTATATATTCAATCAACGTCGAAAATATTCACTCTATAGTTTACAAAATGCTGCTTGATAATATGGCATAGGATAGATTGGGGCTTAAAAGTCTGCGCATAAAAGGTCTAACATCATTATCTCAAAAACAAGTAAAGTATGGTATATTTTAACAATACTGTTTTAAAGTAGAGGACAAAAGATGTGTAACCAATTCGTGCGACGTCGCCGTTATGATATAAACAGTAGTATATAAATATTTATAACAAAAGTATTTTTTATCGTTGTACTTTTTTTGATTTTGAGCTCTGTTATTTAGTTTATGATACCTGAATATAATTTTTAAGTATGCGTTATTTAATTGTTTCACAAGATATGTTGTTATGTTTAGATTCAATAGTTCTATTTATATAAACTCTATGAATGCATACATGTGGTTGAAGTAAAACGAACCACATCAACATTTACACTGGCAAAGGTGTAAACGATAAGAATATAGTAATTTAAATTAAAAAAGCAATTTTACAGATATAAATTAATTTAACAGTTATTCCAACTATGCTGATGAATAGTTCTGACGAAGTACCAGATCAAGTTTATATACAGTGTGACCATTGTAAAATAGGTGTTCACAAAATGTTTATTTAGCATTTAAAATTAAAAATAAAACAATATAATTAGGAATTAACTGAAAATTTTACTGAACACAGTTCGGTAGTTGTAATGTTATTCATTTGGTTTAGACAATAAAATTACTGTAAGTCAGAATGAACGTTTGTGCCCTACCCTATCAAATAAAACTCTCTTAACAAATTGAGATTGTCAAAAATTGGTAAATAAATTATATTTATAAAAATAATTCAAAAAAGATACCCATTAGATAAGAAGTAACAAAATTGATACAAAAAAATTTGATCAAGATATTGTTTAACAAAACAGAAAAAAACTTTTTGTGGCGACATCCCTATCACATAATTTGAATATGTATATGTGTAGGATAGAAATATTTGGATTACGTGAAAGGTATCATTTATTGGGTATGCTATTTTTAAAAATAGATGGCAATAAGATTTACATGGCAGCCATATTTACTCAATGTCATTTTATTTATTACGTTCATGAAGTTTGATTTGTGAATTTGTTGTGATTTCGTTCCGTTCAATTGTTTGTGTATAGTTAGCTCTAGATTGCTTGGGTCGTTGTAGTCGAGTACTCAAGTTTTAAAATCACAAGTTTGTCATAAAATTTCGGTAAGAAGTTTTGTTTACTTTTTACTCATTAGAATGTTGTTTTAATTTAACTCTTTGGGGACGGCTGTCTACATGAGAGGATAAACATACTCTCTGAGGCACAGGCTATTTTATAAATAATGACTAAGTTTGCATCAAAAAGTTGAATAAATTACATATAGCAGTGATAAACAGTGTTGTAATTTGAAAATAATGTTAAGTTATTTGAGTAGTATTTTTAGCCTTTTTCTTTGCTATATAGTTTTTTTTTAATATTTAAAACGATCGAGCGCTTTTAAATATGGCAAAACGACTGGTAAATTTTATAAATTAAGCAGTAGTGAAAATGAGTTTCAAATAGACATTCAAACAGACAAATTTTACGATATTACTATTCGCACCGAAGATAGTGATGAATGTGATGATGATATTATCCAACCAACAAAAAGAAGAAGAAGTTGTAGAAATTAAATGAAGAGCAGAAAGACATTAGCGAATGTGCCGATTCTCCTTCAATAATCGAGTCTGACATACATCAACAAACACCCCGACTACAAATACCAAGCAATATAAGACATCCAAGAGATTATTTTACTTTATATTTTACAAATGAACTATTAGACAATATAATAGAAAAAATAAACCATTATGGCAGTACAAACAAATATACGGACTAATCAGTGGCATATTCTAAATGCGAGAAAAAGAAAAAGGGATTGTATTGTCTGTTTTGACAGAAAAGTACTAGAAGGAAGGCGGCGAACAACATTTAATTGTAAAACATGTCAAAATCCATCAGCTATGCATTTTGGAAATTGTTTTGAACGTCACAATTTTTTTATAAAATATCAAAAATAAATTAATATTATAAATGTATGTCCTTCAATGACCACAAATTTTTATCAAACAAATTTCATAACATATACAATGAAATCAAGTTTACAGCCGGTATAGTATATTGTTTTGGAATCGGTGCCGTCCCGTAAGTGTTAATTCTAAATGAGCGATGAACTTATTCTACAATTATCTGCTAAACGTCTTATACATATGCTGTATTATTAAATCCTTAAGAGCGAATGAGTTTCTTTACATTGCTATCTGGCGATATTTATTAATGCAACGTACGGCCGCCTAAGGAGTTTCGCAGTAGAACGATTCGGTTCCACCATGCGGATCATCATACGCGAAGTTTGATTCGATCAGCGCGCCGCGCCGGTAGTCGGTAGCAAGTGTGAAAACCAAAACCGAAAAATGTCGAGAGAGTATCGCGTTACGTCAAATTATCGCGTTTGGTCAGCGGAGGGTGAAACACGCATTTGCTACCGCAAACGCTTCGCGTCGCGTCGTGTGCGTCAATTTTCCGGTGTGAAATTTCATCGCCGATTCACTGACTTGGGGATGAGAGATATTGACGAAACGTCGATTAATGAACTTTCAATTCAGTCAACATCGATAGTGCAAAAGCCAAATATTTATAGCCAATTTTTATTCATAGTTTTTATTATTTATTGACTAACAGCAATCAGAACTATTAGGTTCTATAAGCTGCTTAATTCTACGATTATAAGACGCTATAAGCAATCATTCCATTGATTGCCTCACTTGGACTGATATATAGTTTTATTATTTCTGAACGATGTTAGTGACTTGCTTCACTAACTGTGATATTGCGGCTATGCCCACGAAAGGCGATTTTGCCTTGTGATCATATTTGAGATCTATAACTTCAAGTGAAAATTTGACATCATGCTGCCTGATGTCGGGCTTGGCCGATGCTGGAATCGAACCGTCGAACCCGCGACCAGTTTGTGCTAGACCTAGATGCGTTTTTTGTGAACTTTTTAACTCAAAAATTAATGATGACTATTTCATTTCATCGACTCAAACGAAAATTAACCCTTTTGCTATGAGCGTCGACTATAGGCAACATCCGCTTGAAAACCTGTGTGTACGAGTGTTATCTAAAGACGGCATAAAATGTGTCAAATTTTGTTTCACTCTGAGTAAAATTATTGATAATTCTAATTTGTTATTATGGTTTTTAGTTTCTTAGAAGTAATTTTTATATTTCAAATACATTTTCAACGATTTTCAGCGGATTTGAATGATTCAACAATATTTTACTTGTATTAACGGAATGAAGATTGATTACATTTTTGAGTGGGCAGTGGTAAAATGATCATTAGACATATACACATCAAATTATTAGATATTTTAGATAGATTAATAATAAGTACATTTTTTTCTATTTCACATTTTGGTATTGAGATTAATAATGTATAGTATAACCTTTAGACTGCAACACCATCTTCAACTAAGTATATCACATCTTGTAAACGCTTCATAGTCAATATATAGGGTAGGGCGGGGCTAGTTGAGCAAATTTTTACTTAAACGGATGTAGCTCCTCAATGAAAAGTCTCAATAAATTGCTATACGGCTTAATGGATTTGTTGTTTATCGCTTAACAAAAGTGTTAATA
>NW_020538040.1:148289750-148319078 GCF_003426905.1 Ctenocephalides felis
TTTTATTTTATAGGACAAAATATATGAATTGGACGATGACGCTTATATATTTATGCGAAAAAGTAAATAAACCAAACTAATCAATCGGATTTAAATGATGGACATTATCTAATGATTATAAAAATCATATAAACTGAATTGCGAAGTTTAAAATTATGTATTTGAAGTATATAAGTGAGCTTTGGAACTTTAGCTAGAATTAAAATTAAAATTTAAATTATTTTGATATCAAAAAAAAAATTTTTTTTTGAAAAAAAAAATTTCTCCGAAATCAATTGTTTCGTTTACACAAGCACACACACAAGTTTTTTGAGTTATTCAAATCGGATGCTTAGTTATCTCAAAAACTGATTTTTTTTTGCACATTTAGCCCGTAACTCCGAAACGGCCAGGCCTTACTGTGCCAAAAGCTAATCAGACCGTCTCCCGATCAATAGGAACCGAATGTTTTTTGAACCATTGTGGACGTGGACGAAAATTTGACACATCCATTTTTGCCAAAGTATGACAAAATGTTCAGAAACCTCTGAAACGTAAAGATGTGCAAAAATTTTAATTTCGATTTTTGGACGATTACAATAACTTACCTCACGGGAAGGTCAAAAATACTTTATAAAAACTTTTTTTTTTAAAGAGAGAGAACACTAAAAGACACTAAAATGCAAAGTATTTATAAAATAAATTTTAGGAAAATCTAGCATTAATGCTAATGTCATCTTTTATGAAAACATTTCTCAAGATTTATTCTAAAGGTTATTAACATAATATAAAAATTAAGGGTGCTGTCAATTCCGATGCCGAGCGAACGGTTTCCATCCCGTATGCGTGTGCTCGACTGATGCTTATGGTAATGTAAGCTAATAAGAAAGCAACCAGCGGCACGTCAATCCCATACGGTTCCTGAAATCACTTTACTCCCACGGTTAGCAGGTATCATGACGTACTGTCATCAAAAATAACATTAAAAAACACATCCAACATACACAATAAACCTTTCTCTATTCAAGAGTTTACATATCTTCATACTTTTTTTGTGTCGGATTCCGCGGCTTCTTCTGTTCGCGTCAAGTAACGAACTTGACATATTAACAATTTGAATGAAACTGGAGAAGAAAAAATCGCCAGGTACGAAATTAGGAGAATTATTTTTTCAATAAACTTAAATAAAAAAAAAAAAAAACAATAATAATGATATTAGTAGCTCAGTGTATGTCTTAGGGGCAGTTTATTTGTCACGTAAGGCTTGAAAGGGGGGGGGGGAGGTGTTTGACACAAAATCTCGAAATATCAGTGATGGGGTTTATTAAAATATCGCGAGCATTTATTTTTTGCCAGAATTTAGAAAAAATCCTAAATTTAAAAAAAATGACATTTTTTTCTTGGTAACCTACCAAAAAAACCACGTAAATTTGGTGCGGGTGGGTATAATTTTAAATATCACATCGTATCACCAAGGAGGAAAGGGGTCTAAATTGATCACCTGATTAGTGGACGCCCGCTTAATATGTCTTTTAAATATGTACATTTTAGAATATTAAAAACAAGAATCTATGTTTTTTAATCATCCCTGCTTCAAAACTTTAGGTAATTATTCTTATTGTCTTTAATATTTTTAAAAAATAAAACAAAAATATCCGTTTTTTTAATAATTAATTCATGCCCATTTCCTCTATTTCATTTAACATCAAGATATGCTTGATATCTGTCTGAAGATAAGTGCGTAATGTCCAGTAGCTTACATTATATATATATATATATATATATATAATATATAATTTTTTCTTCTGTATGAGGTAGCAAATCAGATATGATTGTATGGATCAACGTAGTGGCCAAACGCTGTGTCAAGCAAATCAAATGAGAAACTCTACGGTTGAATTTTTATTTTAATTACATTCAACCGGTATAAAACGTGAAGCTGTTACGCTGTCCACGTGAAAATGTGACATTTGATCATTGAACTGTCAGATATAACTTTTTTAATATTTTTTTGCTTCACTTGAATAAATGTATGAAATTCCCCATGCAAATATCGTGTATATATGGAACGTACATTCGCGACAGAATTAGAATTTTTTGTTGAATTTTAAATAAAACTAAAATTAATAAATGTATCATTGGTATAAATATAGATGAAAGACTTTATGACTGTGGCACTGGTAAACAGGTCGTAAATTTTTCCATTTAGGTGCAGTATCGGTTTATACAATATTGATTTAGCTGTGTTCTATCAAGATATTGAAAGAATTAAAATAACGTATTGTAAACTAATTATTTCGACAATGGATTAATAGGCCTTTCAAATAAAAGCAAATATTTGACAACTGTGCACGATATATTTGTTTGTTACAATACACGCTTGTTGTAGCGCATAGTTAAGATTTTAATTAATTGTGAAATTACATCAGCATGATGTTGTGTACACACAATATGGTATGTTGCATAATGTAAAATGAATATATGTTATATATTTACTATTTGTACTTACGCTGGGTATATTGTCGTTGTTGCAGACCGCTTCGGAGAGAGAGGCGATCTCGAATTTCCCAAGCGAAAATGCTTGGGCATTCGCGCTTGTAATCGGCGATTTTATTCACGACCGGTGTGGTTGCTACCCGAGGTTTGGACCCGCCAATCGCTCGGGGTTTTATTGAACCGGTCTCATAATATCTGCAATTGAAAAATTAAAATTAATTTTAATATATACAATTATTGTTATGAATTAAATGAATAATTATATATACAATCAACGTCGAAAATATTTACTCTATAGTTTGCAAAATGCTGCTTGATAATATGGCATAGGGTATATTGGGGCTTAAAAGTCTGCACATAAAAAGGTCTAGCATCATCTCAAAAACAAGTAAAGTATGGTATATTTTAACAATACTGTTTTAAAGTAGAGGACAAAAGATGTGTAACCAATTCGTGCGACATCGCCATAAAGATATAAACGGTGGTATATGAATATTTATAACAAAAGTATTTTTTATCGTTGTACTTTTTTAGTTTTGAGCTCTGTTATTTAGTTTATGATACCTGAATATAATTTTTAAGTATGCGTTATTTAATTGTTTCATAAGATATATTGTTATGTTTAAGTTAGATTCATACTTCATTTATATAAACTCTATAAAGACTTACATGTGGTTGAAGTAAAACGAACCACATCAACATTTACACTGGACAACTGGCAAAGGTTTGTAAACGATAAGAATATAGTAATTTAATTAAAAAAGCAATTTCAAGTATAATTAATTAACAGTTATTCCAACTATGCTGATGAATAGTTCTGACGAAGTACCAGATCAAGTTTATATACAGTGTGACCATTGTAAAATAGGTGTTCACAAAATGTTTATTTAGCATTTAAAATTAAAAATAAAACAATATAATTAGGAATTAACTGAAAATTTTACTGAACACAGTTCGGTAGTTGTAATGTTATTCATTTGGTTTAGACAATAAAATTAGTAAGTCAGAATGAACGTTTGTGCCCTACCCTATCAAATAAAACTCTCTTAACAAATTGAGATTGTCAAAAATTGGTAAATAAATTATATTTATAAAAAAATAAAAAAAGATACCCATTAGATAAGAAGTAACAAAATTGATACAAAAAAATTTGATCAAGATATGTTTAACAAAACAGAAAAAAACTTTTTGTGGCGACATCCCTATCACATAATTTGAATATGTATATGTGTAGGATAGAAATATTTGGATTACGTGAAAGGTATCATTTATTGGGTATGCTATTTTAAAAATAGATGGCAATAAGATTTACATGGCAGCCATTTTACTCAATGTCATTTTATTTATTACGTTCATGAAGTTTGATTGTGAATTTGTTGTGATTTCGTTCCGTTCAATTGTTTGTGTATAGTTAGCTCTAGATTGCTTGGGTCGTTGTAGTCGAGTACTCAAGTTTTAAAATCACAAGTTTGTCATAAAATTTCGGTAAGAAGTTTTGTTTACTTTTTACTCATTAGAATGTTGTTTTAATTTAACTCTTTGGGGACGGCTGTCTACATGAGAGGATAAACATACTCTCTGAGGCACAGGCTATTTTATAAATAATGACTAAGTTTGCATCAAAAAGTTGAATAAATTACATATAGCAGTGATAAACAGTGTTGTAATTTGAAAATAATGTTAAGTTATTTGAGTAGTATTTTTAGCCTTTTTCTTTGCTATATAGTTTTTTTTTAATATTTAAAACGATCGAGCGCTTTTAAATATGGCAAAACGACTGGTAAATTTTATAAATTAAGCAGTAGTGAAATGAGTTTCAAATAGACATTCAAACAGACAAATTACGAATTACTATTCGCACCGAAGATATGATGAATGTGATGATGATATTATCCAACCAACAAAAGAAGAAGAAGTTGTAGAAATTAAATGAAGAGCAGAAAGACATTAGCGAATGTGCCGATTCTCCTTCAATAATCGAGTCTGACATACATCAACAAACACCCCGACTACAAATACCAAGCAATATAAGACATCCAAGAGATTATTTTACTTTATATTTTACAAATGAACTATTAGACAATATAATAGAAAAAAAAACCATTATGGCAGTACAAACAAATATACGGACTAATCAGTGGCATATTCTAAATGCGAGAAAAAGAAAAAGGGATTGTATTGTCTGTTTGACAGAAAAGTACTAGAAGGAAGGCGGCGAACAACATTTAATTGTAAAACATGTCAAAATCCATCAGCTATGCATTTTGGAAATTGTTTTGAACGTCACAATTTTTTTATAAAATATCAAAAATAAATAATATTATAAATGTATGTCCTTCAATGACCACAAATTTTTATCAAACAAATTTCATAACATATACAATGAAATCAAGTTTACAGCCGGTATAGTATATTGTTTTGGAATCGGTGCCGTCCCGTAAGTGTTAATTCTAAATGAGCGATGAACTTATTCTACAATTATCTGCTAAACGTCTATACATATGCTGTATTATTAAATCCTTAAGAGCGAATGAGTTTCTTTACATTGCTATCTGGCGATATTTATTAATGCAACGTACGGCCGCCTAAGGAGTTTCGCAGTAGAACGATTCGGTTCCACCATGCGGATCATCATACGCGAAGTTTGATTCGATCAGCGCGCCGCGCCGGTAGTCGGTAGCAAGTGTGAAAACCAAAACCGAAAAATGTCGAGAGAGTATCGCGTTACGTCAAATTATCGCGTTTGGTCAGCGGAGGGTGAAACACGCATTTGCTACCGCAAACGCTTCGCGTCGCGTCGTGTGCGTCAATTTTCCGGTGTGATTGTGAAATTCATCGCCGATTCACTGACTGGGGATGAGAGATATTGACGAAACGTCGATTAATGAACTTTCAATTCAGTCAACATCGATAGTGCAAAAGCCAAATATTTATAGCCAATTTTTATTCATAGTTTTTATTATTTATTGACTAACAGCAATCAGAACTATTAGGTTCTATAAGCTGCTTAATTCTACGATTATAAGACGCTATAAGCAATCATTCCATTGATTGCCTCACTTGGACTGATATATAGTTTTATTATTTCTGAACGATGTTAGTGACTTGCTTCACTAACTGTGATATTGCGGCTATGCCCACGAAAGGCGATTTTGCCTTGTGATCATATTTGAGATCTATAACTTCAAGTGAAAATTTGACATCATGCTGCCTGATGTCGGGCTTGGCCGATGCTGGAATCGAACCGTCGAACCCGCGACCAGTTTGTGCTAGACCTAGATGCGTTTTTTGTGAACTTTTTAACTCAAAAATTAATGATGACTATTTCATTTCATCGACTCAAACGAAAATTAACCCTTTTGCTATGAGCGTCGACTATAGGCAACATCCGCTTGAAAACCTGTGTGTACGAGTGTTATCTAAAGACGGCATAAAATGTGTCAAATTTTGTTTCACTCTGAGTAAAATTATTGATAATTCTAATTTGTTATTATGGTTTTTAGTTTCTTAGAAGTAATTTTTATATTTCAAATACATTTTCAACGAATTTTCAGCGGATTTGAATGATTCAACAATATTTTACTTGTATTAACGGAATGAAGATTGATTACATTTTTGAGTGGGCAGTGGTAAAATGATCATTAGACATATACACATCAAATTATTAGATATTTTAGATAGATTTTAATAATAAGTACATTTTTTTCTATTTCACATTTTGGTATTGAGATTAATAATGTATAGTATAACCTTTAGACTGCAACACCATCTTCAACTAAGTATATCACATCTTGTAAACGCTTCATAGTCAATTATATAGGGTAGGGCGGGGCTAGTTGAGCAAATTTTTACTTAAACGGATGTAGCTCCTCAATGAAAAGTCTCAATAAATTGCTATACGGCTTAATGGATTTGTTGTTTATCGCTTAACAAAAGTGTTAATACTATTTTTTGTTAATAAGTAAAATTTGAAAGCTACAGCTGTTTAATTGCAAAAGTCAAGTATGCTCAATGTACCCCATAGGTGGGGCAAGATGAGCACTAAGAAAGTATAATGAAATCATAGGTTCAATGTCGATTAGTGATGAAATAAAATAAGTTTTTAATAACCAGTTCTATATTTATAGTCTTTATTGACAGAGAAAACAAAACTTATAGTAATTTGCTTTGAATAATTAATGAAAAGTAGAATCGACAAAACAATATCGTATCTTAGGAATTATTTTACCATTATATTCAGTATTTTTGTTTAAAATCATTATTTCTTTATATTATTACTCATAGACTTAGCTTAAATCTTAAAAATAATAATTAATTTCTGGAAGTTAATGGTAATTGTCTTAGTGACAGAACAAGTTGAGCAACTATGCTCAACTAACCCCAACTCGGAATTTCAAAATAAAAGTGAGTTTATAAAAAAAAACGTGAGAATTATACCCAGAATCTCTGTGCATATTAAAAGTACTATAATTATATAGAAGAGTAACATTTACCTGATTAAAAATAAATAATATTTGACTAAACCAGACGAAAACTCGTGATGAATGACTTTTTTACTTTTTGGTCTCAAAATATTTGTTTATTTTCACGCCCGTGAGCCTCACTCATTTATCCAGCGGCCACTAGCGATCGCGGGATGTTTATTTCTGCCAAACTTCTATCTTTCCGCCATATAATGTCTAAACGGACGGTGAATAATTTTCGAGATATTTCGATTGCTCAACTTGCCCCTATGCTCAGCTATCCCCGCTCAACCCTACCTTACCGTGAATATTTAGCAACCACCATGGCTTATTCTAAATTGTACTCAATAATTTATTATCACTGACCTTCCTAATATCTTGCTGACGCATCCGTTGGACACTTGCAGAATCCGCGAAATGTCGCAAGGGCGCGCGCCCGAGTGCGCTAATTCGACAATCTTCTGCCGCGTCGAGTCGGGCAAAGGCCTCCCGTTCACGTAGACGCCGCCCAGCTGGTTGATGCCGCTGTGTCCGGCGGCCGAACAGCCGAACAACGCACTCTGGTTCAACGCAGAGTGACCGTGCATCAGATCCTCCTCTGAAAAAAAGGATAAACAAAAGGTAATTATTTGTTGTCAAAAAAAATATTATTAATATTATCTAATTTAGAATTAGTGAGGATTTAGAAATATTTAGAACTTTCTAACTACATTCAAATAATATAATAATTGATGCAGGGTGATAAATACAGGGTGCCCCAGAACTCATCGTCAAGTGGAAACGGTGTGATCGTAACTTTTACGAAAAAAATATTTATGTAGTTTGGGAACTTTAAAGTGTTAGAGTTCTGTTAAAACTGTGACCATTTTTGGTTATTGTGGCTATATTTTATTAATTTTGGTAATTTAAACTTTTGAACCATAACCGTAAATTTCTAGAGAACCACAGCCACATTTAATAACACAATTGTTGGAAGTTTTCAAGAATTCAGATTTTTTGTTTTGTTCAGAATTAAGACTTCTTGTTAAACCGTGAATTTAATATTTTCAATATTGTCTAATTTGAGAGGCCCTCCTTGAAAAAATGTGTGCCAAAGTGCGTTGGCAAGTTTCAAAAGTTGGTGCATTTAATCACGATTGTAAAATGTTAAAAAACTTGATAATTTCATAAAATCCGAGTTAAAAAAATAGAACATAAATTTAACATAATTTCATGTAGTTTAAACAATGAGCTTTTAAGTACTGCCTAGAGCTTTGTTAAAAGCTTGTTTTTGGTTATTTTGGCTAATTTTCATTAATTTTGTTCATTTAAACTTTAGAACCATAACTTTAAATAACATTTCTGGGACCACAATAAAAAATTGCCCCGAATTTTCATGAATTAAGACTTTTTGTTAAACCAATATGAATTTAATATTCTCAAAATTGGTCGAATTTGAGAGGTCCTCCTTCATAAAAAAATCTACTAAAGTGTGTTAGCATCAAAAGTTGGCACATTTAATCAGGATTGTAAAATGTTAAAATACTTGATAGTTTTATAATGAAAAAAAATTCGAGTTAAAAATGAAAAGCTAAAAATAACATAACGTTGTACACCAAGGGTTGTAGTCAAAATTGTTGTTTTGAAGACAACGTAATTTTTTCCAATATAGGTAGTGAAAAATTTAAATTATTCTTACGAATTTTATGTTTTTAAATTGTATTGTGCAAAGTGGATGTTACAACAGTAGATATCATCTACTAACAACATATAGTTAGTAATACACGATTACTTTATTCATCAGTAATATATCTCAAAAATATTCTATTGCTTTATTCTATACATAGGAATATAGGCAATTTCAATAATATCGAACTCCTAATTAAAATAAACAAAATTGAATTTTATGATTCTATGAGAAAATATAATATATATTGAACAATTCGAAATTAAACAAAGTGTTTTTTGCTTCTCAATATACATATTTTTTAAATAAGTTTTTTTTAATGCGCTTAAGTGTTTTTTGCTTTTCAATATACATATTTTTTAAATAAGTTTTTTTAATGCTGCAAAAATGTAGGAAAACTATTTATAAAATCTAATCTAATATCCGATCGTTGTATACTTTTCTTAATGGTTTACATATGCTTATTTCAATGACTTTATTGCATTGTACCAGAAATTATTAAGACGTATTAACTGTAATGTCACAATTTCATGCAGCACATGATATTTCATTTATTGCGCTTAAAATATAATAGAAAAACTCAAATAACATATAAAATTATTTCACATCAATCATTTTCGGTCGAGCGGTGACTAAACTATACTTAATATTCGTCATTATAAACGCTGCAATTACTTCAATGCATCACATAGTATGTGCAGTAGCACCTTTAATTTGCATTTAATGAATTCAAAAATGTATCCGTGTTGCTTTTCGTGCACGTAATACATTTTATATTATATCGAGTACGGTATACAGACATGATGTCAGAACTGCTATCCTAAATGGTTTTATTCGTTTCTGTTTTCTTCGCAGTCCTGTCAAGAATAAAAGACAGGGTTAACAATATGCAAGACAGACGTATGAGGACATTCTGAGTGAAATGACACTCGAGAGGTTGATGTGAGGAAAAATATCACGATTGTTATACAAGTGACGAGAGGTTCATTTAATACACTTTTTGGAGAAATAAAAAGGGATATGGAAATGGACATGTTGGATATTTTTAGCGAGGTACAAAACTTTGATTGAATTGCGCTCTATCTTATATTAATATTAAGAGCTAAAACTTTCAGAGAAATGTTTTTTGTCTATTTGGAACCATTTGAGCCCCTGGAAGCAAGGAAATTCGAAAATGACCATTTTAAGGACCACCCTAATATATATACAGGGTGTCTCAGACCTCGACTTCAAGCCGAAATGTGGAATTAATATTGATCCTGAAAATAATATAATGTTGACCAAAATTTATATGTAATCCTGTATAAAAGTACATACTGAACTATCAATTAATATAACATTTACGATTTTCTCGCAAAGAATATTGAAATCCGTCTGGCTTATCTTATTATTTTCAAAATTTTCCACTGCGCGTATGTTTCTTCAAGCAGTCGTATTTCGTCGCGAGCTAGAACTCATTAAAACACTTGGTTCGGAGGTTCGAGGTATCTTCAAAGCAAAATGACATTTTCTAAAATGAAGGGTAGTCTGTCCCAGATGGTTATTATTAGTAAACTGGATTTATATGCGAAATTCTGCACAATTAAAATCTGACATCAAGACTCCGCAAGTGGCACGTCGAGTGGCCATTGCGGAGGGTGACGGAAAGAAATTCTTAGAAATTTATATATATATATATATATATATATATATATAAATTTGTTTATATATACTATCAAAAATGATGTAATTTTTAGGTTTTTATTTTTTTTCTCAACATTTTTCAATAATAAAATTATCAAGTATTTTACCATTTTACAATCCTGATTGTCCAACTTTTTTTGAAACTCGCCAACACACTTTAGTACATTTTTTTAAAGGAGGGTTTCTCAAAGTCGACCGATGTAGTTCAACTAAAAGTCTTAATTGTTATAAACTTTGGGCAAATGTGTTATTGTTTTTGGTTGTGGTCCTATAGAAATGTTATTTACGGTTACGGTACCAAAGTTTAAATGAACAAAATTAATAAAAGTTAACCACAATAACCAAAAAAATGTCATAATTTTACCAAAGCTCTAGATTGCACTTAAAAGCTCATAATGTGCAAACAATCTAAGTTTCTCTCTCCAATTTTTTTATAGTCTAGGTCTGGAACACCTTGTAAATATATCATTAAACAGGTAATTTTTGCAAAATATCAAAATCAAAATTATTAAAAAAATATTGGTTTTGTGCTGAAATTTTGTAATTTATCAAGTTCAAGTAACGATAAATACATTCTTATTGATTAAGTTTTAGATGCATTTGTCTTACAGTTTGAAAGGTTTAAAGCATGCAAGTCTTGTTACAGTTCTGATATATTTTCTAATGGTTCTATAAAACCGGATATACAATTTTAAAAAATAGAGAAAATGTATGTTTTCTACAAAATTTCGGGTTTTTTTACACTATGCCGGGGTATTAATAAGTCTTACTCCTACTTATCACAAATTTTTCGATTTGTATTCATTGAACTTATTATCAAATGCTTAATCGGGCGTATAAAAATTGTAATAACATTAAAAAACAATTTCCGTTTTCTATAATCCGATTTGCAGTACCGTATTACATATTTTAAAATCCAACATGCTGCATCAAAAAAAAAATCCAACTCGCTACTTGAAATTCATATGCGCCATACGCCGAATTTGATCCGAAGCCCTCGGAACACATAGAAAAGTTATGTAACCAATAGATATTTAACCCCAGCAATATTTTTAAAGATATCATTTGTTACACAACCGTTCAGCGAACACAATGGGAGGTATTCAGTGTTCGAGTGTCTCTAGCCACTCGTGATTTTAGAAATGAATTATAATCCAATCCACTGTTAGAGGATTACGCTCTTAGTAGAGATTTCATAAAGTCCTCAATCGTTCTGTGTTTCAATCCCCTACTTTCATATATTCATATCGCAGATTTTCGCGAGAAAACCGTAGAAGAAACCGGGTGAGGTCGTCTTGAAAGTATTAATAATAAATATTAAACAACTCACACGTCCTGATTTGTACATGAGTTTAGATATATTTTATCTTTGTTGAAGCATAAATAAAATTGTGATAAAAAACAAGAGTGCGAATAAAAATAACAAAACCTATTTTTTTAATCCATTTCTATGATATGAACGATAAATATAAACATTGAAAATATTCGTTATTATTTTAAAAGAATATTTATATTCATGACTAACTGAAAATATTGCGCGTATTTTGATATGTATTATCATCAGCTATTGATAAGTCGAACATATGTCGATATTTGTCAAAATTACAACCAGATGAATATAATTAAATAACAAAATTACAATAATAATTATAAATTACATCGCCATCGTGCCATGGCAAATTGCTGGAATTTTCTGTACTTCTTTTGAGAATTATGAAATTTTTCAAAAAATTGACTTTTTAAAAATATGAATTTGTTTCATATTTTGAAAGATGTGGAAAATTTTGAAGCGGAGTTGTTTTAGTGAAGCGCATAAGCGCTGCGTTGCAGTCTAACGGTTGAACATTATAAATTTTGGTACGGAAACCATAGAAAGGTAACCAAAATTTATACTTATTATTAAAATCTTTATAAAATATCTATTATAATAATTTGATGCGCATGCGTCTAACCGCCAAATGGCATGTTTTTCTGCTTTTTCTTTAGATACAGATTTTTAAATTTCTTTAGTTCTTATAGATACTCTTCATTTTTTCAATACGATTAAAATGTTTTTAGATCCATTCAAATCGGCGCTCCGTTTCCCCTTAAACTGAATTACCATTTTTGGCATCTTTTGCCTTTGCCAAAAACTGAATTATTAGAATCGGTTGATCCGTGTCTTCTAAATCATTGACAAAAAATTGTATCCACACATACGCACACACACAACACACATCCATTTTTTTTAAGGTATGCCAATTATTCATTAATAGGTATATCAAAAATATATACAAAATAAAATCTAACTGTTGATAATAACATATTTCTACTAATAATCTAAGTGGTTTTTCTTTTATATTTAATTTTATTAATCGTAATTAAAAGTATTAGTTCTAATAACATCTTTAGTATAGTATAAAATGAGCATGATGCATGATTTTCATCGATCAACATATTCAGAATTATTGCATTATTTTTAATTTTCCTCATAATTAGTATCTTATTGTTAGTATGTAAATAATTTATTTAAAAGGATTAAACAAACACGGTTTAATAATGAATATTTATATATGTCTATAGTCTAAGTCTTACAAGTTGTTAGACTAGTCTTACTTCTCCCGACTTCCCCTACAGCTTATCGCGATAAAACACATGCTGTGTATGTGTGTGCGCGCAGGTACCTCTGCTATGGGATCAATCGAACACAATATAATGCCAATATTGTATTTTTATCTTCTGCTCAGACAATAGAAGATGGGAAAATATATAAATCATCATAAAAAGCTGTACTGTATCAATCACTGTGATTGTCTGTGATCGTTTTGATCTAGAAATAGAGCAGATAACTGTAGATTTTTAAAGAATCATTCTTTCACTTAATAATTTTTTTAAATTAATATCATATTATCATCACAATTTTTTATGTCGCATAATAATTATGAAGAAGAATCATACAGTTCATTTCTCAAAATAAAATAATCTAATATTTATTCACATTGAAATCATCGCTTTATGCAACAAATTCACAGAATATAAACAGAAAATAATGAAGTCACTATCAATTAAGTCATTTTTGTGGTATTTTTTGCAACAAATAATAATAAATAATAATGGGTAGTACTGCTCTAGAGCAGATCCTTGAACTGAGTTAAACTCCAACTCGTTTCAGGGAAAAATAGTATTAGAGATTTTCCTTGTCATTTCACACCGCAGTGTCCGAAATGTGCAATTTTCAATTGGAAACATATTTTTGATCTGTATTTTCAAGTGATTGTCCAGAGCGTGGTTCGAACACCCGAACCCGTCCACGCTTCCGTGAGCTTAGCCATCATACCATAGAACACCCATTAGAAATAAATAATAATATTTATTTATTACAGAGTGTATTGAACAAGCAATGTTTCGTAATTACTTGTTTACCTAGTAAAGTAGAGGCAAACAAGATATTTTCATTTTTCGAAAACTCATTGTTGTCACGTTGCGATATTGAATATATTTAAAACAATTAATATATTATACAGAATACTTTAATATTTCACGAAGAAATGAAGGTAAATAGCATATATAATTTACTATATAGATTCTAAATGACGTTTAAAGAACAACACATATCATCCTCTTAAGTTATTCAAATCTTACGTTGTATTAACGTCTATAGTCAAAACCTAGAAATTTATATAAATATAAAAACTTATTTCGCTTACACCGTTGCATTCTGTTACCCAGGTCTGAATGAATTTTTTTGCCCGGCCTGCGTGTGTGCGTGGGCGGCGGGTGCCTCCGTGTGTAAGTCGGCGTTAAACGCGATTGTCCTTCGGATTTGCGGAGCTCTTCTACTTTTCATCACTTTCCGTTTAAAAGTAAAATGCGCTTTCTCTATCAATGGGAATAAGCGAAAGTGTAAAACGTATGAATTCTGGAATCTTTACTGATATATAGGACAAAATATCGACAATATTAGGTACTTACAAAGATTTGTAAAAAATAAACAATATTATCAACATCCTTTAAACAACGTTTCATAATATATAGTCCCGATTTCCCATTTGGACTAAAGAGATTTTTTGTGTTAAATTTGAATTGCAATTATAATGTTAGTTATGTATGAAACGTATGAATTGTGGGCATATAGATGGAGATGGCGACAAGATTTTGTACTTACAAAAATTTGGAAAAAGTTCATGTTTATGGATCGATTATGGACACTATTATCATCAGCTATTAAGAGATATATTAACTCCTGACGTATTATTTGACTAAAACTAAAGACTTTTATGCTAAATTTAAATTTCAAATATATTATTGGATGAAGCTCTGGCAATTTGTACTTCAGCCATTAAAAAGGTACAAATTTTACTTTTTTACTTTTACTAGATGAAATTAGCGACAAGAATTTGTATTTACAAGAATTTGGAAAAAGTTCATGTTTATGGAAGGATTATGAACAAAAAGTATTATCATCTGCTGTTAAGAGATATATTTACTCCCAACTTATTATTTGAACTAAAGAATTCTTTTCTAGTAAATTTAAATTTTAAATATATTATTGGATGTAGCTCTGGCAACTTGTAATTCAGCCCTTGGGTAAGTAAAAATTTTACTAATGTAAACTACCCGGGACCATTGATTGTGTTCTATCCATGTATAACAAGAGATAGTACTGAATATTGTGATAAGTTTCTTAAATCATTAAAAACTCGGACAGGGTTATATTATCAACACGCAACACAGTCAAAACGAATTATGCTAAGTAATATCTCATTATAGTAGTAATTTTTTGAATGATGAATCTATCATTAAAATATTATGATGTGATTAATAATACTAAACTTTGGGGCAAATTCTCGGATAAAATAGAAATCATCGTATGAGTTGGTAGTACTAAACTGTCAAAAAGCTAAGTATTTGCTGTGCGATTAGTGTTTTACTCATAAAACTTAACTTCACGTATGTGCTATGAATGAGCATCAGAAAGTTGCACTTATGATAAAAATTTTATTTGATGTTTGTGCGTTTTGTAGTGTGTTTTATGTGTAAAACTCCTGATCGCACAGCAAATACATAAATTTTTGACACCTTCATACGAACAGAGACCCGTAACATAGCATTGCCATTACAATTCTATTTTAGCCAAAAATTGCCCCCTTTGTTGGGTTACCTAAATTTTTTTGAGAAGAAATAAATATTGTCATATAATAAATAGTTACATAACATAAATAATATTTCATCAATTTCATTAATCTCTATATATAATATCAAAATAATGACAAATCGACCCCTTTTTCTTTTGAATTTCGCACTCTGCCAATTCAGGCCCCATCCACCGCAATGGAATGCGACGCGATCCTCTCTCTTATCGACGTCGAATTCGCGTTGTGTGAGCCGAGGCGTGGTATTGGGGTGAAAAATGGAAAAGAAGAATTTCGAACTTTTATCACTTGAAATTTCAAAAAATTATAAGTAAAATTTATCACATGATATCAACTTGTTTTGCAGAGCGTCAAATTTGTCGCTAAGTTATACCTAAAATTTTTTTTTCTAATTTTTTAATTTTTTTTCATGCTATTTCCATACGAAGTTTGATTGAATTGCGCACTCTCTAAAAGTTAATATTAAGAGCTAAAACTTTCAGAGAATTGTTTTTTATCAATTTGGAACCATTTGAGCCCTTGGGAGCAAGGAATTTCTATTTCGAAACTTTAGCTTGTATACTAAACTTCTTTATAAATATAGAACGTGTCCTCTTTTATTGTATACGTCTACCATCCTACTTCAACAAGAAATATTATCTATTATTGCAATAGTAAATATCGTAATACCATATCCAATGTGTGGTTAGAATATCGATGTACATATCAAACTTAATTGCATTATTCTCATCCCTTCGTGAGGATTTGCATGCGTGTCTGATGCGAATAAATGCAAGTATTGTTCGCCCTGACGATAGCACCTGTTCGACAGTGTTATTTTTCTCAGCCAAACCACTGTCCCCAAAGTTTCATTCATATCTGTGACTCTTATTTATGTGTTGGTGGTGTGTTGAGGGTTAAACTTGTAATAGTTTGATAAAATTATTATAAATATTTAATTTTACTACTCGAAGTTATCGAAACACAGATTAAATGATTGTCTATGATCTTAATATATAAATGTAATAGGTTAGAGCAGGGCTTAAAGGTCCACGGGTAAAAAATCCACCACTGATATCTCAAAAACAAGTGAAGTTAAGATTTTTTTCACAGCAATATTTGAAAGTAGAGAGATAAAGATAGATAACCAGCGGTCACCTTGATTCTTACGACGTCTCTATCAGAAAATTTGCTACAATATTGGAAACTCCATAACAAAGTATTTTCTTTCGTTGTTAGTTTTTTTTGGTTATGAGCACTGTGGTTTAGTTTACGAGACCTTAATATAACTTTTAGATATACGTTATTTTTTATATAACTTCTATAAATGTTTGCATGTAGATGGGGTAAAAAGGAGCAGCTGAAACTTTTCCTGGTAAAGGTCTAAACAATAAAAAATAGTAAATAGACCATGCATTAATATTTATACAAAAGTATTTTTTTTATTGGTAGTTTTTTGGGCTTTGGGCATTTTTAATTAGTTTATGATACTTAAAAATATTTTTAAGTATACGTTATTTAATTATTTTATAAGAAATGTGGTTCATATGATAGATTCAATAGTTTTTTTTTAATATGACCTCTATAAAAACTTTTATGTGTGACTAAATTTCACACTGGCAAAGGTGTAAATAATAAAAAATAGTAAATAAAACAGTAAATTAAGTTAAAAGAACAAATTTACAAAAGATAAAATTAATCAATAGTTATTACAACTCTGCTAATGCATTTTTAAAATATGACAACTTTTAGAAATATAGTAAAAGAACACATTACTATAAATAGCAACATAGTTCGATAGTTGTTTGTTTGCTACGTATTATGTCTTGTAATATAGTTCATTTGGTTTAGGCAGGATAATTACTGGAATCCAAATTAGACCTTTGTGCTCTATTCTATCTTATACAAAATGTAGATTGCGTTTTATATAAGAATTTAGTACATATTTAGATTTTATTGAATTAATTTACTACAATTCATAGAGTCAATTGTATCTTGTCATACATATAAAGTCAAATTATACTTAAATCTTTGTTAAGAACTGGACATTGTGCAGTTTTTTTTAGAATAAATTAGCGTCAAAAATAGCTATAGCTTCTTTGGCTACTTGTTCACCGATTATCTAAAGTAGCAAAAATAATTTGGCTGCAAATTTGATTTACTTTCCAATCTACTTTGATGTGGAAAAACGTTTGACATGCGAAGAGTTTGAAAATAATTGCTCATTTATATTTGAGATAAAACAAAGATTTTATTATTATAGACTAAATTTTTATCAATCCCCTGTCACCCTGCTGAGATAAATAATTAAATCACACCATTCCGCGATTTTGGTACGTCGGGCAGGATTACAATTTTGAGTTATGAAATTATCGTGCCCGTGTGACAGGCGAAGCGTGGCCGAGTCGATATTATAAGGATACTCGAAATATATTGGCGATGAAAATGAGTTGTTAGGCACCGAACGAGTGCGCACTTATGCGAGCACGGGTATCAAGTATTATTGCGTTCTCGAGAGTTACGTCCGCCCCACGTCCTACCAGAAATTCAATGTACTTTTGATGACATTCTTTAATCAATTGACAATTGACATTTTCTATATTCCATAAGGCGTCACTTTAGTTTTGGGAGGGTGAAATATTTGAAAAATGCGTGGAGCGGTGAAGGACCTCTCATGGTGCTGTGAAGATTCAATTTTATGATAAACTAGTGGTGTATGGCATCGTGCCTTAAGGCAAATTGCAGGAATCCGTACCGTAATAAAATATTCGAAGAATATCAAATGTTTTCAAATATATTATTATAAAACTTAATGAAGCGGAGGTAGAATGAAGAATTTTATCTCATATTTCCAAGAATTGTATAAACTGAATTGCAAAGTTAAAATTATTTAATTCAAGCATATAAGGGACTTTTAGAATTTTATCTAAAATTAAAATTAAAATCCGAATTATTTTCGATTTTCAAAAAAAAAAAAATTGAAAAAAATTTTTTTTTGCTTTCCCAAAAACAATTGTCAATACAAGCGATCAAGGTTTTTTGAATCATTCGAATCAGATGCTTCGTTCTCTCAAAAACTACCATTTTTTGCACAATTAGCTCCGTATCTCTGAAACGGCTGGACCTGTCTTTTCCAAAATCACTGCTTTTTCCCATCATCACGATTTCAATGTTTTTTTAATGTTTTTTTCAGTCACAGTTCTCTCAAGAACTGTATTTATATTTTCTGCACTTTTTACCCCGTATCTTGAAAATGGCTGGACCTGCATTTGCCAAAAACTAATTACCACGTCTCCCCATCAGTAGGAATCGGATGTTTTTTGAATATTTTGAAAATCTTATATGTTTCAGTTTATCTCCTATAGCGACGTCGCACGAGTTAAGGTGATGGCTGGTTATACATATCTTTTGCCTTCTACTTTAAAATAATATTGTTAAAAAATTCTATACATTACTTGTTTATGATATAATGGCGGTGGACCTTTTTACCCGCGATTTATATGATTTTCTCTATCTTGAGAATAGGTTTGTAGAGCAACAAACTATTAAGGCTGGATTTTTGGAAAAATATCTCAAACACTTTATCATACAATAAATTATGATTTTGAGCTCATCATTTTATTCACATTTCAATTTTTCAGTAATATTGTTTATTAGCGCGTTATTTCAAGATTTGGTACATGATTAAGGCATTTATGACATTACTTATTTTCACCACAATTTTTTTTATTTTTATTTTATACATTTTTAATTTTGGTAGTATCATACATTGTGACCTTACAAGTATCAGTAAAAAAATAATTTAAATAAAGAAACAAATTCGCTTAATTTGTGTGCATAAAAAATATTGTGCTGAACTCGGTTAACTTTCACAGATAAACCCAAAAGATCGTTCAGACAGATTGTACTGGGACATCGCTCAAAAATGCACGTTTTGCTTTGTTATGCATTCGTTATTTTTTGTTTGATTTTTATTTTGTCATGTGTTGGCATTTCTCTAATTTTTAAAACTACGTTTGTCCCTTGATATGGGTTTTAAATGTGAGTTAGCTAAACTGTCATGTAGTATTGAAAGGTTATATACAAATTGTCAGACCCAGCACACATGGGAAATGACATATTTTTAATATTTTTTTGATAATTTATTTAGTTTGAGGTAATATACTGAGGCAATGTTGATATTGCAAACTGGTGATTACAAATATTATGATATCGTTTCACCATATATAATTATATAATTATATAAATATATAAAAGTCTGCGCGTACTACTGGAGTATTATCGTATATTTTTACCTATTCAAAAATTACATAATGTACTAAAAATTTCGCGGAATAGCTTGTTTGTAAAAAAAATATTTATAAAACGTAGCGTTTATAGTATATTATAAAAAATGTATATCATTTTACCGAGTTCCTCGGTGTATCTAGAGGTCGGCATGCCCAGGAATGTCCAGCAGCCATTTTTCAAAGTATCGATATTGTGAAATCCTATGTAAGAAAAATTCAAACGTTATAGTATGAAAAGAAGTGGCTACAGACGTATGTAAACCAATAATAAAACAACATTAAGGATTGTGCATAACGCCACTTGGAATAGAATTGAGAATTTAATCTTTTATTATAATAGAGTATTTATAGTGCTAAAATAGTTGTTAATCGTGACATCATAAAACGTGAATTTCAGGTAATAATCACTTGAGGTTATCGTAGTATCGAAAATACTTAATGAAATAAATTTACATTAAAAAAACAACATCAAGGGTTTCAAACGTTTTCATACAATATATTTTATATTGTTTGTAATAGGTCATTTGTTAGATACATTATGATATAATTTTAAATGTTTCTTAGATTAGAGTCGAAATTTGTTTTAACGTCTAATATAGAGAAGATAGAGGCTTATATTGTAACAGGGACAAGCATTAACAGGCGTTTGTCAATAGGATCTTGAATGATATTAATTTTTTTTGTCTCGATTGAACAAAATAAATCGTCCTGCATAATATTGTTATAGCTACTGTCCCGCAGGCCGACGCAACATACAGAACTGTGCAGGTCCGTCATTTTTGACATGTGATATCAAATTGTACTATCATAACATTTCGGTTTGCGTTATTATTATCGACTAATTTTAAATGTTGTATATTTTAATTATTTTCAAATTTATCAATCTTTGATATTGTGTAACAATTTTTGTGATTGCTACATTGTTTAAACAATTATTTTGATTAATGTAAAAAATCACACCTGGGGTTAGTTGAAACAAAATTTTGGGGCTAGTTGTAACATAAAAAAAATTTATACAGGTTCAAGTGAAAATGATTGCGTGGAATGTATAGTTTGTAAGATACTGATACATAGTTGACTATATTACGTACATAGTTGACAAGAGCCTGAAATAATATCTATTATTATTGATTACGGCTTGCTTATGAATAAGTAAATATAAATAAAATAAATAAGTATGGGCACATGTGATTGTGTTACGGAAGATGCTATATATTTTATTTGTAATAATTGTAGTTTACGTTGATTTATGATAAAAAATTTCTATCATAGGAAACACTATATATTTTATTTGTGTTATTCATAGTTTAAGTTGATTTATGAAAATAATTACTTATGTCAATTTTCTCAAAATTAAGCAAAAAATAAATCATCAGAGGTAGTACTCTCATTTTTTTATTGTTACTAGTTGCCCTGGCAGATGTTACAACTAACCACAAACATGGCGTAAGCAACACCGCACTTTTTCTAGAAAATAATTAATTGTGAAAAAATGAACAATAGTTATGGAATTATTTTTACTTGATTAGGTAGACCAATAGTTATAGCATCTATTCCCCTTTATTTCATAGAAATATAATCAGTAAATCTCAAGATATATTAATTTAAAAAAAAACATTACAACAAGCTCCTAGCTCTCATGGTCTTTAATATTGATATAATAATTGACTTGGTGAATAATATCGTCTTAACTAAATTTATACTATTTATTATTACTAATTATAAGCACTAATGTACTTTATGTGATATATAGTATAAATATACTGTATATTAAATATATTAAATTTGTTTTAAATTATATTTTTTTGCGTATCATTTTTTTATACTATATATCACATATAGTACAAATGATACGCAAAAAATATAATTTAAAATAAATTTAATATATTTAGTATATAGTATATTTATGCAATATATCACATATAGTATAAAATTTATACTATATGTGTTATATAGTATAAATGATACGCAAAAAAAAATTAAAATAAATTTAGTTAATACGATATTATGCTATGCGTATCATTTATACTATAAATGATATGCCTTGCGAATTTAAGAGAATATTTTACAAAAGCACGGCAGGTGCCGGATTGTTCACTTCACTAGTCGTTATATTGGATTTAATTGTAGGTGACTTCTAATGCCAATATGCTGTCCGTGATAAGTATTATATTTTCGATGGACTTGAATATCATCCGTCGTCCGCCGTTACCTCACGGCCGAGCGCGGAGGCCTCCCGCGTGCTTCTATCCGTTCTAAGCTCCAACAGTCATTCATTTTGCCTTTCGATAAATATTTTGATTGTTTGGAACGTTCGAACGGGTGTGGTGTAAATTGTCTGTATGTAATTACATGTAGAACGCCGTGTCGAGCTATGCAGATATGCAAATATCGTAACGCTTCATCGGGCAATAATTAAGTTAAGTTATGTATCACATACTAAAACATTGTGCAGGTATAATCTTACGAAACAATAATAAACTCGTGTACAAGCATTCGCTGCATGAAATTTAATATTTGTTTTCTTTTTATTGAAAATATCATATTGATTTTGTCTAGTTTGCATTGATCTCAATACGTGAGTCTGCATAGCTATTAAACTCAATGATTTCAGCATGTAACATGAAAAAAATCTTTCAGAAACATATAATTGATCTTATTGTGAGCAATGATTTAGAAACAATCAATTAGTACAATTTGTTTGTGTTAAAGAGTAACACAGCTTTTTATTAACTATTTTGATTGTTTACAACTTTGCCAGGGTAAAGGTTCAGTTGATTCTTTTTACCACTCACATGTCATAATCAATATAGTTGACATCGATGGTGGACCGATTTTACATGTAGATCTTTAAGCCCCGCTGTACTCTACTCTATTGTTTCAACATTTATAATTTTACTTGATCAATATTTACAAGGAAAACCTCAGGTTCACTCTTCTGGGACTTTGATATATCTTCATCTGGTGATAGAGTTGATAGTCAAACTGAACAATTTAAAATATTATAGTCCTATGAGAAGTGGGTTAGTTATAAAAATTAATTAAAGCATCATGCGAAGCTTTATCAAATTCCCAGAAGAATAAATCTAAGGTTCACTTTGTCAGTAATATAAATACGAAAATGCAATGCGATATAAAAAATAGATATAATTTTCCAATTAGGGCCTTAGGAAAATATGTAAATTTGAGAAGATTAAGAAGGAATTTGATAAAATCACAATAAAAAGTAAATATAACCACTAGTCAAACGACCATTATGACAGTAAGAGAGACTAGGTACGGTTGTGCCAGGGCACAGTAGTGGCAGTCATCATAACAGCTAATTTATACCGATTTTGAGATAGTGTCCTGTTATAAACAGCATCTGTATTGGCTTTTTTCATTTATAACTTTATTCAAAACTTCCCTAATAGTTTTTGTAAACCCTTAATAAATTTGTAATTTTGTGTGTGTATATTTTTCTTTATAGTAACTCATTTAACGTTATAATTATCTTCCAAAATTCTATAAATTCTCTCAACCATTCCCGTTCAGTGATCGTCAAAATGAAACAAGTGTTTATTAACTGACGTCTATTATCGTGCGGGAAATATCAGACAACGTGTTTGTGTGGGGGATTAAATTCGATATACTTAATAGCAAACGAATAATAAGGGGGTCGTTTGTAACGCAGGTACGACGGAGCCGGGGGCTCCTGTTCCTTGCATTCACGTGCGAAAGATCACAACAAGTGTACGAGATTAGAGGAGGAGGCCAATTGTATGATGATATTTGTTAAAATTCAGTTATAATACAATGAAATTGGGGTAATTTATTATCGTTATATTGTTTTAAAATATGTAATGACCAGAGCTTAGTTACAAGATTAAAAACATTGGAACTGTTTGCCCCCTGGCTGCCAGAAACAGGGTATCAAATTGTAGAAATATAGGAAAAACACATATTTCTAAAATTAGCAAGAAACTGCGAATTCTTCTGAACATAGGCTGATGATTGTTTATTTGATACGTGTTATATGTTGGGATGTTATTTGTTTTATTTTAACAGTAATACTGAAAGTCAAATTGAACCTTCGTGAAATTGTACCTTTTGAAACGGAATAATATATATATTTATATATATATATATATATTATATATTAGGGTGGTCCTTAAAAGAGTCATTTTCGAATTTTCTTGCTCCCAGGGGCTCAAATGGTTCCAAATAGATAAAAAACAATTCTCTGAAAGTTTTAGCTCTTAATATTAACGTTTAGATAGAGCGCAATTCAATCAAAGTTTGTATGGAAAGAGCTTGGAAAAAATTTTGAAAGTTTAAAAAAAATATTTTAGGTGTAACTTAGCGACAAATGAATGAGTTTTATTGATTCATTTGTTTGTTAAATTACACATCTAAAAGACATTTTTAAAATTTTGAAATTTTTCTATCTATGCTCTTCCATACAAAACTTTGATTGAATTGCGCTCTATCTAAACGTTAATATTAAGAGCTAAAACTTTCAGAGAATTGTTTTCTATCTATTTGGAACCATTTGAGCCCCTGGGAACAAGGAAATTCGGAAATGACCATTTTAAGGACCACCCTAATATATATATATATATATAAGTTTTAAATTACAATTGTAGTCGATAATAATAACGCAAACTTAAATTGTATGATACAACTTTATATTACAAATAAAAAATGACAGACATGCACACTTTAGTTTACTGAGTCGGCGTGCGGGACAGTATCTATGACAATTTTATTATGCAGGACGATTCACATGTCCAATCAAGACAAAGAAATATTTTAATTTTGTTAGGATCCTCTAACACGAAAACTAATGATCATTAATATTGTTATTCAGACTCCTCACAAATTTTATATCTAACCTTTTCTACCTAGATGCAAGAAAATGAATTTAACCTAGGTATTAAGATAGTTTTAAGAAAATCATTCTGTACGTGAATCTTGATTCGTCAATATCTAACAAATAAATACTATTATATACTAAAATAACCATTTTTTCAATCACTTATTTAAACGATCTGATACAGCTTTTTTAGTGAAGTATATCTAGTCCTTCGAAATAAATAATAGTGTCTGTGTGTAATGAAATTAATCGACTTTTAATTAACTTTGCGGCGGGCGTCTACAATTGTTTTATCATAAAATTATGGGTTTCATAATAAAAGACAGGTCTGGTTATCATATTTGAATTAACAACTCTAATTATAGCGCAAGTAAAAAATTGAATTAATACTATTTTTCTGCCTATTCATCCGCAATAACTTGAAGCAACAGCTATATCAATTTGTCGTATGATAGAAACACTTACAATTAGTCGTATGGCAACAGGTCTATGAATTGATTCTGTTTTTATCGGAAAATTTTATGTTGATATAAAAAGTAAAATAATCACGTACAAGGTCTATACATATTTAACTAACTAAAGATTAAAAACTGAGAAACTTTGTACAACAATATATTGCATATTATTTAACCTTATCATGATTTACTCATTAAATGAAACAACGTGGATGTTGTAAATGTCGTTTAAGACCGCTTTCGCGTGTACTTTTTCATCTTCCCCAAGTGCGTGTGTGTTCAATGCACATCACTGGTTGTCGAAGGTAAAATGTTCACATGAAGCAATACTTGTTCGATGCTACACGAGTTTGATCGATATGTCAAATCCGTACCTGTGTAACGAGCTTATCACCAGCCTCATATACAAATCGAGCTCGTGTGTGGGGGCCGCGCAGTTTCTCGTCAAGGTGTGCGAAATATGTTGTGCGCTGTACTACCAGCGATGTACGAGAGTACGAGGCCCGGGGATCGGATCGCGTAGCATTTCGTTTCATATTAAACACCGCACACAGAGTCGTTGAGCGAACAGTCCAATCATGCGTATCGGCACAGAAATCTAAGGGAACCCCCAACTCCTCCTCGGGAAAAAGAAATAAAGAGAGAGAATTTCCCGCCCTTCGCCTGTCAACGTCTGTCGAACGAACATCAGGTGCACGCGCGGATCTGTGACTTCTGAGAGCTAGTTTCCCCCGGAGAGTGGATCGCAAAAAGAGCGTCTTCGTAACGGAATGTTGCGAAGAATGGTGTCTCTTTGTTGGATTATTTGAATCTGCATCATTTGAATCAAAGCGTTTAATAATGAATGACAATTAATAAAAGTTTATAGATTTACAGCATTATTAGCTTTCGATGCTTTGATGCAATTTAGTTTACTTATGTTTCGTTACTATAAAGAAAATTGATCTATACACATATCAACTTAACTGTTAACAAACAACTGGCGTTTTAAATGAGGGAGGGCAAGCACTTTATAGAATGACAATATATATATACTTTATAGTAACGAATATTAAAACTTCGTAGGGTAGGGCGGGCTAGTTGAGCAAATTTTTACTTTCAAACCGGATGTAGCTCCTCAATAGAAGTCTCAATAATTGCTATCCGGCTTAATGGATTGTTGTTTATCGCTTAACAAAAGTGTTAATACTATTTTTGGTAATAAGTAAAATTTAAAAGCTACAGCTGTTTAAATGCAAAAAGTCAAGTATGCTCAATGTACCCCATAGGTGGGGCAGTTTGAGCACTAAGAAAGTATAATGAATCATAGGTTCAATGTCAATTAGTTGATGAATAAAATAAAAGTTTTTAATAACCAGTTCTATATTTATAGTCTTTATTGACAGAGAAAACAACTTATAGTATTTTTCTTTGAATAATTAACCAAAAGTAGAATCAACAAAACAATATCGTATCTTAGGATTATTTTACCATTATATTCAGTATTTTTGTTTAAAATCATTATTTTTCTTTATATTATTACTCATAGACTTAGCTTAAATCTTAAAATATAATTAATTTCTGGAAATTAATGGTAATTGCCTTAGTGACAGAACAAGTTTTAGCAACTATGCTTAACTAACCCAACTCGGAATTTCAAAATAAAAGTGAGTTTATAAAAAATCCGTGAGAATTATATTTAGAATTTCTGTGCATATTAAAGTACTATAATTATATGAAGAATAACATCAACCTAATTAAAAATAAATAACATTTGACTAAACCAGACAAAACTCGTGATGAATTACTTTTTACTTTTTGGTCTCAAATAACCAAAACGCCCGTGAGCCTCACTCATTTGTCCAGCGGCCACTAGCGATCGCGGGATGTTTATTTCTCCCAAACCTCTATCTTTCCGCCATATAACTGCCTAAACGGATCGAGAAATTTCGATTGCTCAACTTGCCCCTATGCTCTACTAGCCCCGCTTTGCCCTACTTATGAAAAATTTTTTTTGACGTTTGTGCGTTTTGTAGGTTAGGTTTTATGAGTAAAACGCCTGATCGCAGAGCAAATATTTAGCTTTTTGACAGTTCAATATTCAAGTGTTACTAAAACATTTCTAAGTCTTAAGTTTCCATCACAGAAAATTTTATGTCATAGCTAATCTTTACCCAAAGTGCAACACATATTGAATCTATTCGTATATAAAAAATGCCCACGACGAGCTCCTTCCGCTATCCCTTATACCCAATTACGAGAAAAATCTAGTAAGATCATGACGAATCGATTTCCGTATAGTTTCCGCATCTTTGGCACGCTTCGGCGACCTCTCCAAATAAATAAAATGCACAATGATCGCGTACCCACGCACGTTAAACACATACATTCGAGTTCTAAAATAAACGAACGCACAATCGGGACATCCAATATAGCAATTACGCACACCGCGCGGCACGTGCGCCGCGAACGCCGAAAACTCGTGCACATTACACGCAGACTAACGTCAAATCTGCGGAATCGACGACTACCCTACATCTATATTACGATACCAGTAATTTCCATGAAATTGTTTTTTCAATATTTCTTTCGTGATCGATATTAATGCTACTAAAGATGCACGGTTAAGATATATAGCCCAATCACACACAGACACATATACATATATATATAAATTAGGGTGGTCCTTAATATGGACATTTTCATTTCCTTGCTCCAAGGGTTCAAATGGTTCCAAATTGATAAGAAACCATTCTCTGAAAGTTTTAGCTCTTATTATTGTCTTCTAGATAGAGCGCAATTCAATCAAAGATTTGTATGGAAATAGCATTAAAAAAATTTCAAAAACTTTGCAGAGCGTCGAATTTTCAATAAAAAACGGCAACTTTCAGAGAATTGTTTTTTTATCAATTTGGAGCCAAATAGTCGAAATAAAAAGCTAAAATAAATACTTACTACTCGCTATGTACGTTTCGATACTGTATGTGTGTCACCATTATTATCACCAACTATTTAATAATAGATATCACCAACAACAAATAATAGATATCACACACAACTATCTGACTATCAGTAAAACTCCGTATGTGTTTTTTTACTGTTTATCAAAAATGTATCCTCTGGTCCTTTTTTACCCCATAGGCGGGGCAAATGGGACGGGCAGGGAGCAAACAGGTCCAATGTCTTATTTTTAATTTTAAAGACGTTTTGCGAAATAATAGCTGCATTAACCAATGCAAAATAGAGATATCATGAGTACATTTTTTACGAGATAACAGAGTATATATAACCTTGATCAGGTATTTTGTCAGAATTTCTTCAGCTTAGTTGGAATAACTATTTATTTAATTTTTTGGTAAAATTGCTTTTTTAACTTAATTTACATTTTTATTCACTATTTTTTAATTGTTTACACCTTGGTCAGAGTAAAGGTTTAATTGGTACTTTTTACCCCACCCACGTGTAAGCTTTTATATGGTATATATGAAACGGTTAAATCCAATGTTAAATCAGCAATGCATCTGATAATGCAATTAAATAACTTAAAAGTATACTAAGGTCTCGTAAATTGAACAATAGTGCCACGACAAAAACTAACAAAGAACGAAAGTACTTTTGCTATGAATTCAAACGTTTAATCTCCCGATAAAAAGTCGTAAGGTTCAGGTGATGGTTATACATCTTCTTTTCTCTACTTTCACATATTGTTTTGAAAATTTTTTAACTTTTATATTTTTTGAATATCATTTAGTAAGACCCTTTTTATAATCCGCAACTTTTAAAGTCCCACTCTACTCTTATATATATTCAAGAGTGTGTAGGTTTCCCAATTGTGATAATGAGGGCAGATGAAATAAGATATATGCATGCAATAAAATATGTTTAAATATATTTGCAAAAGCAAAAAGCCAAATTATGACAAAATGATATTGTCTATATCGTGAAATTCACTATATAAATATATAATCGATCAATAAATACACTTCCTAATCGGTAGAACTCTATATTTTTAATATTTCGTAAACTACGTTAGATACAACATTTTTCGTGTAATTATTTCAAGACCCTTTAACCCTCAGCTTAACAAATTTAATTAATACTCATTAAATCAATCAAATCTTGCCATCAATTACTTAAATGATTTCTATTATAGTACTCGAACACAATCTCAGCCGACACACGACCACATATAATTTAGGCTTTATATATGAACAAAGAAGTGCTCTCTAATATTAATCATTAATAAGAAATAATTAAGGTCTGCGTGCTGTAGAAAGAAAATCGAGTTTATTGAGGATTTTGTTTAGAGGTTTAGTGAGAATAATTGTGTAATAGCTATAAATCTAAGGTTA
>NW_020538040.1:148320078-148377873 GCF_003426905.1 Ctenocephalides felis
TTTTTAGGTTTTTATTTTTTTTCTCTCAACATTTTTCAATAATAAAATATCAAGTATTTTACCATTTTACAATCCTGAGTGTCCAACTTTTTTTGAAACTCGCCAACACACTTTAGTACATTTTTTAAAGGAGGGTTTCTCAAAGTCGACCGATGTAGTTCAACTAAAAGTCTTAATTGTTATAAACTTGGGCAAATGTGTTATTGTTTTTTTGGTGTGTCCTATAAAATGTTATTTACGGTTACGGTACCAAAGTTTAAATGAACAAAATTATAAAAGTTAACCACAATAACCAAAAAAATGTCATAATTTTACCAAAGCTCTAGATTGCACTTAAAAGCTCATAATGTGCAAACAATCTAAGTTTCTCTCTCCAATTTTTTTATAGTCTAGTCTGGAACACCTTGTAAATATATCATTAAACAGGTAATTTTTGCAAAATATCAAAATCAAAATTATTAAAAAAATATTGGTTTTGTGCTGAAATTTTGTAATTTATCAAGTTCAAGTAACGATAAATACTTCTTATTGATTAAGTTTTAGATGCATTTGTCTTACAGTTTGAAAGGTTTAAAAGCTGCAAGTCTTGTTACAGTTCTGATATATTTTCTAATGGTTCTATAAACCGGATATACAATTTTAAAAATAGAGAAAATGTAGTTTTCTTCTTTCGTTATTTCACAAAATTTCGGTTTTTTTTACACTATGCCGGGGTATTAATAAGTCTTACTCCTACTTTCACAAATTTTTCGATTTGTATTCATTGAACTTATTATCAAATGCTTAATCGGGCGTATAAAAATTGTAATAACATTAAAAACAATTTCCGTTTTCTATAATCCGATTTGCAGTACCGTATACATATTTTAAAAATCCAACATGCTGCATCAAAAAAAAAATCCAACTCGCTACTTGAAATTCATATGCGCCATACGCCGAATTTGATCCGAAGCCCTCGGAACACATAGAAAAGTTATGTAACCAATAGATATTTAACCCCAGCAATATTTTTAAAGATATCATTTGTTACACAACCGTTCAGCGACACAATGGGAGGTATTCAGTGTTCGAGTGTCTCTAGCCACTCGTGATTTTAGAAATGAATTATAATCCAATCCACTGTTAGAGGATTACGCTCTTAGTAGAGATTTCATAAAGTCCTCAATCGTTCTGTGTTTCAATCCCCTACTTTCATATATTCATATCGCAGATTTTCGCGAGAAAACCGTAGAAGAAACCGGGTGAGGTCGTCTTGAAAGTATTAATAATAAATATTAAACAACTCACACGTCCTGATTTGTACATGAGTTTAGATATATTTTATCTTTGTTGAAGCATAAATAAAATTGTGATAAAAAACAAGAGTGCGAATAAAAAACAAAACCTATTTTTTTAATCCATTTCTATGATATGAACGATAATATAAACATTGAAAATATTCGTTATTATTTTAAAAGAATATTTATATTCATGACTAACTGAAAATATTGCGCGTATTTTGATATGTATTATCATCAGCTATTGATAAGTCGAACATATGTCGATATTTGTCAAAATTACAACCAGATGAATATAATTAAATAACAAAATTACAATAATAATTATAAATTACATCGCCATCGTGCCATGGCAAATTGCTGGAATTTTCTGTACTTCTTTTGAGAATTATGAAATTTTTCAAAAAATTGACTTTTTAAAAATATGAATTTGTTTCATATTTTGAAAGATGTGGAAAATTTTGAAGCGGAGTTGTTTTAGTGAAGCGCATAAGCGCTGCGTTGCAGTCTAACGGTTGAACATTATAAATTTTGGTACGGAAACCATAGAAAGGTAACCAAAATTTATACTTATTATTAAAATCTTTATAAAATATCTATTATAATAATTTGATGCGCATGCGTCTAACCGCCAAATGGCATGTTTTTCTGCTTTTTTCTTTAGATACAGATTTTTAAATTTCTTTAGTTCTTATAGATACTCTTCATTTTTTCATACGATTAAAATGTTTTTAGATCCATTCAAATCGGCGCTCCGTTTCCCCTTAAACTGAATTACCATTTTTGGCATCTTTTGCCTTTGCCAAAACTGAATTATTAGAATCGGTTGATCCGTGTCTTCTAAATCATTGACAAAAAATTGTATCCACCACATACGCACACACACACACAACACACATCCATTTTTTTAAGGTATGCCAATTATTCATTAATAGGTATATCAAAAATATATACAAAATAAAATCTAACTGTTGATAATAAATATTTTCTACTAATAATCTAAGTGGTTTTTCTTTTATATTTAATTTTATTAATCGTAATTAAAAGTATTAGTTCTAATAACATCTTTAGTATAGTATAAAATGAGCATGATGCATGATTTTCATCGATCAACATATTCAGAATTATTGCATTATTTTTAATTTTCCTCATAATTAGTATCTTATTGTTAGTATGTAAATAATTTATTTAAAAGGATTAAACAACACGGTTTAATAATGAATATTTATATATGTCTATAGTCTAAGTCTTACAAGTTGTTAGACTAGTCTTACTTCTCCCGACTTCCCCTACAGCTTATCGCGATAAAACACATGCTGTGTATGTGTGTGCGCGCAGGTACCTCTGCTATGGGATCAATCGAACACAATATAATGCCAATATTGTATTTTTATCTTCTGCTCAGACAATAGAAGATGGGAAAATATATAAATCATCATAAAAAGCTGTACTGTATCAATCACTGTGATTGTCTGTGATCGTTTTGATCTAGAAATAGAGCAGATAACTGTAGATTTTTAAAGAATCATTCTTTCACTTAATAATTTTTTTAAATAATATCATATTATCATCACAATTTTTTATGTCGCATAATAATTATGAAGAAGAATCATACAGTTCATTTCTCAAAATAAAATAATCTAATATTTATTCACATTGAAATCATCGCTTTATGCAACAAATTCACAGAATATAAACAGAAAATAATGAAGTCACTATCAATTAAGTCATTTTTGTGGTATTTTTTGCAACAAATAATAATAAATAATAATGGGTAGTACTGCTCTAGAGCAGATCCTTGAACTGAGTTAAACTCCAACTCGTTTCAGGGAAAAATAGTATTAGAGATTTTCCTTGTCATTTCACACCGCAGTGTCCGAAATGTGCAATTTTCAATTGGAAACATATTTTTGATCTGTATTTTCAAGTGATTGTCCAGAGCGTGGTTCGAACACCCGAACCCGTCCACGCTTCCGTGAGCTTAGCCATCATACCATAGAACACCCATTAGAAATAAATAATAATATTTATTTATTACAGAGTGTATTGAACAAGCAATGTTTCGTAATTACTTGTTTACCTAGTAAAGTAGAGGCAAACAAGATATTTTCATTTTTCGAAAACTCATTGTTGTCACGTTGCGATATTGAATATATTTAAAACAATTAATATATTATACAGAATACTTTAATATTTCACGAAGAAATGAAGGTAAATAGCATATATAATTTACTATATAGATTCTAAATGACGTTTAAAAAGAACAACACATATCATCCTCTTAGTTATTCAAATCTTACGTTGTATTAACGTCTATAGTCAAAACCTAGAAATTTATATAAATATAAAAACTTATTTCGCTTACACCGTTGCATTCTGTTACCCAGGTCTGAATGAATTTTTTTGCCCGGCCTGCGTGTGTGCGTGGGCGGCGGGTGCCTCCGTGTGTAAGTCGGCGTTAAACGCGATTGTCCTTCGGATTTGCGGAGCTCTTCTACTTTTCATCACTTTCCGTTTAAAAGTAAAATGCGCTTTCTCTATCAATGGGAATAAGCGAAAGTGTGAAACGTATGAATTCTGGGATCTTCACTGATATATAGGACAAAATATCGACAATATTAGGCACATACAAAAATTTGTAAAAAAAACAATATTATAAACATGCTTTACAACAATATTATCAATAGCTATTAAAAGATATATTAAGTCTTATTATTTGGACTAAATAGATCTTTTGTGTTAAATTTAAATTGCAATTATAATGTTAGTTATGCATTGTGAACCGTATAAATTTTGGGCTCTTTAATGGTATATAGATGAAGATCGCGATAAGATTATGTATTTACAAGTGTATGTGCGTTCTATGGTTATGAAATTTACTAAAACTCTCCTTCGATAACTCAGGTTGTTGAGTTATAATTTAACCCTGTAGCTGTGAACTGTATTAAACACTGATTTGTTTTGCATTTGTGTGTATTTGTTGCAGTTCTAATTACAATCACAGATTTCTTACTAAGTTATAATCAAATAAGATATATTTATTTATTATTTATTAAACATGTTGTTGCGCGGACTTGACTTTTAGAAGTGGACAATTAGTCTCATTAAACTCTCCGCTACCCTCTCTACCAGCGGCACCAACCATTCCGTGTAAAAGCTCAATGCCATGAAGGTTGTCACCTTCATGGCCAATATTTTAAAACAAAAATACGTCCGAACAACAAGAATTTGGAAAAAGTTGATGATTATGGATGGATTATGGACAAAAATATTATCAACTATTAAGAGATATATTAACTCCTGACGTATTATTTGAACTAAAGAAATCTTTTATGCTAAATTTAAATTTAAAATACAGTATATTTTTTATGTAACTCTAGCAACTTGTATTTCACTCCTACAAAAAGTGAAAAGTTTACAAATGAATACTAGCCGGGACCAGCGATTTGTGCTATATCCATGTATAACAAGAAAACTACAAATATCGTGATAATTTCTTAAATCTTTGAAAGCTCGAATAGGGTTATATTATCAACGCTTATCACATCCAAAAAGAGATAATTGAATTACGCGAGGTAATATCTCATTATAGTAGTCATTTTTTAATTATTATTTTATAAGTGTAAAATTTAACTAGCTGTAAGTGGAATTCTGTCTTGAGGCATTTATGGCATCGTGCCTTAAGGCAAATTGCTGGAACTTCCCGTACCGAAATGTTCGAGGAATACTGAATGTTTTCAAATAGATTATTATAAATATTGTAACATTGTCTAATATTTATGAGAATTATATAAACTGAATTGCAGAGTTGAAATATTTGTAAGTATATTAGAACTATAGCCAGAATTAAAAATAAAATCTGAAATATTTTGATAAAACTAAAAAAAAAAAAAAAAAAAAAAAAAAAAAAAAATTGAACAAAATTTTTTTTCCAAAATCAATTATTTTGTTAAGACAAGCAGAAAGTTCTTTGAATCATTTAAATCGGACGCTTAGTTCTCTCAAAACTGCCATTTTTTACATATTTAGCTCCATATCTTCGAAATGGCTGGGCCTGCCTTTGCCAAAAACTAATAAGCACTTCTCCCAATCATTACTAATTGAATGCTTTTTAGATCATTCAAATCAGATACTCCGTTCTCTCAAAAATTCGATTTCTATTTTCTGCACTCTTTGCTCCGTATCTCCGAAACGGCTGGACCTGCCTTTGCCAAAAACTAATCAGCTCTTTTCCCTATCAATAGGAATCGAATGTTTTTTGAACCATTCAAATCGGTTGATCCGTGCGCCCTAAAACGTGACTGGAAATTTGTATCCATACATACATACATACACACACACACACACACACACACACACACACACACACACACATCCATTTTTTCTGAGGTATGCCAAAACGTTCAAAAACCTTCAAAACGTCGAGAAATGTTAAAATTTTCAATTCCGATTTTCGGCCCATTACAATAACTTACCCTACGGGAAGTTAAAAACTATGAATCTATCATTAAAATATTATGACGTGATTAATAATGCTAAACTTTGGGACCAATTCTCGGGTAAAATAGAAATCATCGTATGAGTTGGTAGTACTAAACTGTCAAAAAGCTATGTATTTGCTGTGCGATTAGCGTTTCACTCATAAAACTTAACTTCACGTATGTGTTATGAATGAGGCATCACAAAGTTGCACTTATGATAAAAATTTTATTTGATGTTTGTACGTTCTGTAGGGTAGATTTTAACTCATACGAAGACAGACCAGTAACATAGCATTGTCATCACACTTCTATTTTAGCCAAAAATTAGCCCCTTTATTTGTGGGATTGCCTAAATTTTTTTGAAAAGAAATAAATAATGTCATATAATAAATAGTTACATGATATAAAAAATATTTCATCATATTCAATAATCTCTATATATAATATCAAAATAATGACAAATCGACCCCTTTTTCTTTTGAATTTCGCACTCTGCCAATTCAGGCCCCATCCACCGCAATGGAATGCGACGCGATTCTCTCTCTTATCGACGTCGAATTCGCGTTGTGTGAGCCGAGGCGTGGTATTGGGGGTGAAAAAATGGAAAAGAAGAATTTCGAACTTTTATCACTTGAAATTTCGAAAAATTATAAGTGATATTTCGTTTCGTTATATAAAATAAATGTAAAGGTGAATTGGTAAATAAGTTATCTAACATTGGGTAATAAACTTCTACATTAAATATTTTATAACAGTAAATATATGAAAAACAGTGTATGTACATGTACATGTAGAACGGTGTACATGTAGAAAAAAGGAAAAGGTTTGTCAATTCTAAAAAAAATCATCTAACAATATTTAACAAAATGAATAAAGTTACAATTACAGCTATGGGTCGATCAGGTATAGTTTGGCATGGCTTTAAATTTTTGTACTAATTATTGTATACTATTGTATATATTTATACAACGTTTAACAAATGCGGACTATCTTAAAGTTATTATTGAGAGCTAAAACTTTCAATAAAATATAAATATGTACATAATTTCTTTATAAATATAGAGCGTGTACTCTTATTGAGTATATGTCTACTCTCTTACTTCGAAAAGAGTTACATTAGAGCAATAGTAAATATCAAAATACCATATCCGATATGTGGTTAGAATATCGATGTATATATCAAACTTGATTGCATTATTCTCATCCCTTCGTGAGGATTTGCATGCGTGTCTGATGCGAATAAATGCAAGTATTGTTCGCCCTGACGATAGCACCTGTTCGACAGTGTTATTTTTCTCAGCCAAACCACTGTCCCCAAAGTTTCATTCATATCTGTGACTCTTATTTATGTATTGGTGGTATGTTGAGGGTTAAACTTGTAATAATTTGATAAAATTATTATAAATATTTAATTTTACTACTCGAAGTTATCGAAACACAGATTAAATGATTGTCTATGATCTTAATATATAAATGTAATAGGTTAGAGCAGGGCTTAAAGGTCCACGGGTAAAAAATCCACCACTGATATCTCAAAAACAAGTGAAGTTAAGATTTTTTTCACAGCAATATTTGAAAGTAGAGAGATAAAGATAGATAACCAGCGGTCACCTTGATTCTTACGACGTCTCTATCAGAAAATTTGCTACAATATTGGAAACTCCATAACAAAGTATTTTCTTTCGTTGTTAGTTTTTTTTGGTTATGAGCACTGTGGTTTAGTTTACGAGACCTTAATATAACTTTTAGATATACGTTATTTTTTATATAACTTCTATAAATGTTTGCATGTAGATGGGGTAAAAAGGAGCAGCTGAAACTTTTTCTGGTAAAGGTCTAAACAATAAAAAATAGTAAATAGACCATGCATTAATATTTATACAAAAGTATTTTTTTTATTGGTAGTTTTTTGGGCTTTGGGCATTTTTAATTAGTTTATGATACTTAAAAATATTTTTAAGTATACGTTATTTAATTATTTTATAAGAAATGTGGTTCATATGATAGATTCAATAGTTTTTTTTTAATATGACCTCTGTAAAAGCTTTTATGTGTGACTAAATTTCACACTGGCAAAGGTGTAAATAATAAAAAATAGTAAATAAAACAGTAAATTAAGTTAAAAGAACAAATTTACAAAAGATAAAATTAATCAATAGTTATTACAACTCTGCTAATGCATTTTTAAAATATGACAACTTTTAGAAATATAGTAAAAGAACACATTTCTATAAATAGCAACTAAATGGGAATTTTACTGAACATAGTTCGATAGTTGTTTGTTTGCTACGTATTATGTCTTGTAATATAGTTCATTTGGTTTAGGCAGGATAATTACTGGAATCCAAATTAGACCTTTGTGCTCTATTCTATCTTATACAAAATGTAGATTGCGTTTATATAAGAATTTAGTACATATTTAGATTTCATTGAATTAATTTACTACAATTCATAGAGTCAATTGTATCTTGTCATACATATAAAGTCAAATTATACTTAAATCTTTGTTGAGAACTGGACATTGTGCAGTTTTTTTAGAATAAATTAGCGTCAAAAATAGCTATAGCTTCTTTGGCTACTTGTTCACCGATTATCTAAAGTAGCAAAAATAATTTGGCTGCAAATTTGATTTACTTTCCAATCTACTTTGATGTGGAAAAACGTTTATCATGCGAGGAATTTGAGAATAATTGTTCATATATATTTGAGATTAAACAAAGATTTTATTATTATATATGAAATTTTTATCAATCCCCTGTCACCCTGCTGATATAAATAATTAAATCACACCATTCCGCGATTTTGGTACGTTTTGGTACAGGATTACAATTTTGAGTTATGAAATTATCGTGCCCGTGTGACAGGCGAAGCGTGGCCGAGCCGATATTATAAGGATACTCGAAATATATTGGCGATGAAAATGAGTTGTTAGGCACCGAACGAGTGCGCACTTATGCGAGCACGGGTATCAAGTATTATTGCGTTCTCGAGAGTTACGTCCGCCCCACGTCCTACCAGAAATTCAATGTACTTTTGATGACATTCTTTAATCAATTGACAATTGACATTTTCTATATTCCATAAGGCGTCACTTTAGTTTTTGGGGGGTGAAATATTTGAAAAATGCGAAGAGCGGTAAAGGACCTCTCATGGTGCTGGAGAAAATACAATTTTATAATGAACTAGTGGTGTATGGCATCGTGCCTTAAGGTAAATTGCAGAAACTTTTTGTACTGTAATGAAATATTCGAAAAATATTAAATGTTTTCAAATATGTTATTATAAAACTTAATGAAGCGGAGGTAAAATGACGGACCTTATCTCATATTTCTAAGAATTATATAAACTGAATTGCAAAGTTAAAATTATTTATTTCAAGCATATAAGCGAGCTTTAGAATTTTAGCTAAAATTAAAATTAAAATCCGAATTATTTCCGATCTTCAAAAAAGAAAAAAATTGGAAAATGATTTTTTTTGCTTTCTCCAAAAACAATTGTTTCGTCAATACAAGCGATCAAGGTTTTTTAATCATTCGAATCAGATGCTTCGTTCTCTCAAAAACTACCACTTTTTCCACAATTAGCTCGGTATCTCCGAAACGGCTGGACTTGTCTTCTCCAAACTCTATTCATTCATATGTTTTTCAATGTTTTTTTAATCAGTTACAGTTTTCTCAAAAACTATATTTATATTTCCTGCACTTTTTACCCCGCATCTTCACAACGGCTATACTTGCGTTTGCCAAAAACTAATTAGCACGTCTTCTCGGATGTTTTTTGAGTATTTTAAGTTGGTTGATCCGTGCGCCCGAAATCGTGGACGAAATCTTCATATATATTACTTTTTATCTCCTAAGGTTATGGCTGATTACACATATTTCTTGCCATCTACTTTAAAATAATATTGTTTAAAAAATTATATACTTTACTTGTTTTTCATATGATGGCGGTGGACCTTTTTACCCGCGATTTATATGATTTTGTCATTTTTGAGAATATATTTATGAACTTAGGAGCGAGTAACATCATAATAGGTTTATAGAACAACAAATTAATATTGCTGGATCTTTGGCAAAATATATCAAATACTTTATCATACAATAACTTATGATTTTGTGCAATCCGTCAGTTTATTCATATTTTAATTTTTCAGATTAGGGCGATTATGACATTTTTTATTTTCACCACAAAAAATATTTCTTATATTTTATACATTTTTAATTTTGATAGTAGCATACATTGTGAACTTACGAGTATTAGTAAAAAAAACTAATTTCAATAAAGAAACCAATTTGTTTAATTTGTCCGCATAAAAATATTGTGCTGAACTCGGTTAACTTTCACAGATAAACCCAAAAGATCGTTCGGACAGATTGTACTGGGACATCGCTCAAAAATGCACGTTTTGCTTTGTTATGCATTCGTTATTTTTTGTTTGATTTTTATTTTGTCATGTGTTGGCATTTCTCTAATTTTTAAAACTACGTTTGTCCCTTGATATGGGTTTTAAATGTGAGTTAGCTAAACTGTCATGTAGTATTGAAAGGTTATATACAAATAGTCAGACCCAGCACACATGGAAAATGACGTATTTTTAATATTTTTTTGATAATTTACTCAGTTTGAGGTAGTATACTGAGACATTGTTGATATCGCAAACCGATGATTACAAATACTAAATATCAATGGATACAATTATAAAAATATATAAAAGTCTGCGCATACTGCTGGTACTACTACTAATATAGTATCGTGTATTTTCACCTATTCAAAATTGCATATTGTACAAATTTTGCGGAATAGCTTGTTTGTATAAAAAATATTTATGAAACGTAGCGTTTATAGTATATTATAAAAAAGTATATCATTTTACCGAGTTCCTCGGTGTATCTAGAGGTCGGCATGCCCAGGAATGTCCAGCAGCCATTTTTCAAAGTATCGATATTGTGAAATCCTATGTAAGAAAAATTCAAACGTTATAGTATGAAAAGAAGTGGCTACATACGTATGTAAACCAATAACAAAACAACATTAAGGATTGTGCATAACGCCACTTGGAATAGAATTGAGAATTTTATCTTTCATTATAATAGTATATTTATAGTGTTAAAATAGTTGTAAATCGTGATATCAGAAATCGTGAATTCTAAGTAATAATTACTTGAGGTTTACATTATCGTAGTTTTGGAAATACTTAATGAATATATGCGTCTTATTAATTATGAGCTGAATACAGTCAAATTAAAAAAAAACATCAACATTTCAAACGTTTTCATACAGTATATTTTATGTAGTTTGTTATTTGTTAGATATATTGTGATATAATTTAAATAGTTTTTAGATTAGAGTCGAACTTGAGCTTTGGTTCAACGGTTATATAATATTGCAAGGGGCTTAGGGGTAACTAGCAACAGGCGTTTTTCAATAGAATCTTGAACGTTATCAATATATTTTTTTGTATCGATTAGACATGTAAATCGTCCTACATAATATTGTCATAGCTACTGTCCCGCAGGCTGATGCAATATACAGAACTGTGCAGGTCCATTATTTTTGACATGCAATATAAAATTGTACTGTCATAAATTTTCGGTTTGCGTTATTATTATCGACTAATTTTAAATGTTATATATCTAAATTATTTTCAAATTTATCAATCTTTGATAATGTGTAACCATTTTTGGGATGGCTACATTATTTAAACAAATATATTGATTAATGTAAAAAAATCACACCTGGGGTTAGTTGAAACAAAATTTTGGGGCTAGTTGTAACACACAAAAATTATTTACGGATTCAAGTGAAAATGGAATTGGGTGGAATGTATAGCTTGTAAAATATGGGAATATGTAAGTTTTGTTACAGAAGACACTATACGTTTTATACTATACTTTTTATTTGTATTAATTGTAGGTTACGTTGATTTATGATAAGAATTCATATCACAGGAAACACTATATATTTTATTTGTATTAATAGATATAATAGTTTACGTTGATTTATGAAAAGAACTACTTAGCAACATGTCAAATTTATTTAAAATAATCATAAAATAAATTATCAGCGGTAATTTTGTCATTTTTTTGACGTTACTAGTTGCCCTGGTACAAGTAACTACAAACACGGGTTGTAACACCGCACTTTTTCTAGAAAATGATTAATCGTGAAATAATGAACAATAGTTGTGGCATTATTTTCACTGGATTTGATAGAGAAATAGTTACAGCATCTATTCATTTTTTTATAGAAATATTATAATCAGTGGATCTCAAGATATATTAATTAAAAAAAAGACATTACAACCAGCTCCTAGCTCTCCTAATCTTTAATATCGGAGTTGCAATTGAGTCGGTGAATATAAGGCATAATATCGTATTAACTAAATTTATTTTAAATTATATTTTTTTGCGTATCATTTATACTATAAGTGGTATATAGTATAAATGATACGCAAAAAAAAATTAAAATAAATTTAGTTAATACGATATTATGCTTGCGTATTATTTATACTATAAATGATATGCCTTGCGAATTTAAGAGAACATTTTATAAAAGCACGGCAGGTGCAGGATTGTTCGCTTCACTAGTCGTTATATTGGATTTAATTGTAGGTGACTTCTAATGCCAATATGCTGTCCGTGATAAGTATTATATTTTCGATGGACTTGAATATCATCCGTCGTCCGCCGTTACCTCACGGCCGAGCGCGGAGGCCTCCCGCGTGCTTCTATCCGTTCTAAGCTCCAACAGTCATTCATTTTGCCTTTCGATAAATATTTTGATTGTTTGGAACGTTCGAACGGGTGTGGTGTAAATTGTCTGTATGTAATTACATGTAGAACGCCGTGTCGAGCTATGCAGATATGCAAATATCGTAACGCTTCATCGGGCAATAATTAAGTTAAGTTATGTATCACATACTAAAACATTGTGCAGGTATAATCTTACGAAACAATAACAAACTCGTGTACAAGCATTCGCTGCATGAAATTTAATATTTGTTTTCTTTTTATTGAAAATATCATATTGATTTTGTCTAGTTTGCATTGATCTCAATGCGTGAGTCTGCATAGTTATTAAACTCGTGATTTCAGCATGTACATGAAGAAAATCTTTCAGAAAGATCAATTATAATCTTATTGTGAGCTATGATTTAAAAACAATCAACTAGTATAATTTATTTGCGTTAAAAAGTAGAATGAAAATTATGCTACACATAAGTATAGCAAGGCGGGGTACAAAGGTTCAATTTGATTTCCGATTTCATGGGTACATTTTTTACAGAGATAACACTGTATATAACCTGGATTTAATATTTCGTCAGAAATAATCATCAGTTGAGTTACAATAACTATTCGTTCAACTTAATTCACGTAAAATTGTTTTTTCAACCTAACTTACTTTTTCAATAACTATTTTGATTGTTTACACCTTTGTCAGAGTAAAGGTTCAGTTGGTTGGTTCTTTTTACCACCCACATGTCATAATCAATATAGTTGTATACTTTTATAGATTTAAGCTTTTATAAAGATTATATAAAGTTGAATTTAACTTAAAAATAATAATACATCTTATAAAATGATTGAATAACCTAGACTTAAAAATTATATTAAGCTTTTGCAAACTGAAAAACAACCACAAAACGCTCATAACCACAAAAACTAACAACAAAGGCAAATACTTTTGTGATGTATTTTTAAACTTTGCCATTTTTTTCATGATACCAACATCATAAGAATCAAGGTGATGGCTGGTTATACATCTTTTTCCCTCTACTTTCAAATTCTTTTGTTAAAAAGTTTTTAACTTTACTTATTTTTGAGGTATCGGTGGTGGACCTTTTTACGTGTAGACCTTTAAGCCCCGCTCTACTCCATTGTTCTAACATTAATAATTTTACTTGATCAATATTTACAAGGAGAATCTCAGGTTTACTCTTCTGGGATTTTGATAAAACTTTGCATGATGATAGAGTTGATAGTCAAACTGAACAATTTAAAATATTATAGGCCTATGGGGTTTAATTATAAAAATGAATTAAAGCACCAGGCAAAGCTTTTTCAAAATCTCAGAAGTATAAACCTAAGGTTCACCTTGTCACTAGAATAAATACAAAGATACTAGGCGATATAAAAATAGATATAATTTTCCAATTAGAGCCTTAGGAAAATATGTAAATTTAAGAAAATTAAAAAGGAATTTGATATAATTACAATAAAAAGTAAATATAACGACTAGTCAAACGAACATTATGACAGTAAGGTAGACTGGATATTATGGCAGTAACATAGACTGGGAGGAAAATTATTAATACTTACAAGGAGAACCTCAGGTTTACTCTTCTGGAATTTTGATAAAACTTCATCTGGTGATAGAGTTGATAGTCAAACTGAACAATTTAAAATATTATAGGCCTATTAAAAGTGGTCTAGTTATACAAATTAATTAAAGCACCATGCAAAACTTCATCAAATTCTCAGAAGCGTGAACCTGAGGTTTACCTTGTAAGTAGAATAAATACGAAGATGCTATGCAATAAAAAAATAGATATAATTTTTCAATTAGAGCCTTAGGAAACTATGTAAATTTAAAAAAATTGAGGAGAAATTTGATATAACCACAATAAAGCAAATACAATCACAATAAAAAGTTAATATAACTACTACTCAAACGAACATTATGATAGTAATGGAGTCTGGGTACGGTTGTGCCAGAGTATGGTAGTGATAGTCGTATAACAGCTAAACTATACTAATTTTGAGATAGGCACAATTATAAACAGCTTTTGTATTAGCAGTTAGATGCTTTTTCATTTATTGCTTTATTCAAAACTCTCCGAATAGTTTTTGTAAATCCTAATAAATATGTAATTGTCTTTTTATATTATCCTTCACTGCAAATCATTTAACGTTATAATTATCTTCCAAAACTCTATATATTCTCTCAACCATTCCCGTTCAGTGATCGTCAAAATGAAACAAGTGTTTATTAACTGACGTCTATTATCGTGCGGGAAATATCAGACGACGTGTTTGTGTGGGGGATTAAATTTGATATACTTAATAGCAAACGAATAATAAGGGGGTCGTTTGTAACGCAGGTACGACGGAGCCGGGGGCTCCTGTTCCTTGCATTCACGTGCGAAAGATCACAACAAGTGTACGAGATTAGAGGAGGAGGCCAATTGTATGATGATATTTGTTGAAATTCAGTTACATGTTATATTAGAATGTTATTGGGGTAATTTATTATCATTATATTGCCTTAAAATTTGTGGCGACTGCGGCTATAGTTACAAGGTTAAAAAGAAGTCACTGGATCTGTTTGCCCCCTGACTTTGACAGGTGTCAAATTGCAGAAAAATACGAAAAACACATATTTCTATAATTAGGAGTAAACTGTGAATTCTACTGAGCATAGGTCAATAGTTGTTTGTTTGTTACGTGTTATATGCTGCGATCTAATTTGTTTGTTTTTTACAGTATAATCAATGAAAGTCGAAAAGAAATTAAACCTTTGTGAAATTGGACATTTTAAAACTATTAAATAATATATATATTTATATATATATATATATACATATATATATATATATATATATATATATGTAGTAGATAATAATAACGCAAACCGAAATTTTATGATACAATTTTACATTACATATTAAAAATGCCATACGATCTTAAATAAAATCCCAAAAAATAAAAAACGCACTTGGTAGCGTGTTCGATTCACACGACAGGGATCCTCGGATCAAATCCTGTCTTTGACTTAGAATATAGAAAAAAAATATATGCAATTAATTTCAAATAAAATAAAAATTGTATTAGTTGAGTATAATTTGAATATGAGTTAATTAAAATAGGAATAACAGAATTTGAATAGCTGAATTGTATTAGAAGTAAGAAGAGTAATATTGGAACTTGCTGAAGTTAATAGGAGATTGAAAAAAAGCAGCAAGAATTGAAGAAAATAAGAAGAAAATTGAAGAATATATAAAAGGATACATATGTAGATTGAAAATGATATAAAAATTGGAATGTAAATACATAAAAAAATGTTGTAGGTGGCTAAATGCTCAGAGTAAGCGAGACCAAATAAAATTTTTTTTTAAAAAAAAGAGATAATCTCTTAAATGCATTTACACCCAGCATATTGTCTTAAAAATGTATATTATTTTGATCGTCTTAAAAATGACTGACATGCACACTTCTGTTTACTGCGTCGGCCTGCTGGACAGTATTTATGACAATATTATTATGCAAGACGATTCTCAAGTCCAATCGAGACAAAGAAATATTTTAATTTCCTTTTTGGATTATAATACACAACAATTTATGATCATTAATATTGTTTTGTCATTAATTATGTGTTTCATAATGAAAGACAGGTCTCGTTAAAAAATCGTATTGGTATTAATAACTTTAATTATAGCGCAAGTAAAAAATTGAATTAATACTATTTTTCTGCCTATTCATCCGCAATAACTTGAAGCAACAGCTATAACAATTTGTCGTACGACAGAAACACTTACAATTAGTCGTATGGCAACATGTCTATGAATTGATTCTGTTTTTATAGGAAAATTTTATGTTGATATAAAAAGTAAAATAATCACGTACAAGGTCTATACATATTTAACTAAGATTAAAAACTGAGAAACTTTATACAACAAATTGCATATTATTTAACCTTATCGTGATTTACTCATTAAATGAAACAGAACGTGAATGTTGTAAATGTCGTTTAAGACCGCTTTCGCGTGTACTTTTTTCATCTTCCCCAAGTGCGTGTGTGTTCAATGCACATCACAGGTTGTCGAAGGTAAAATGTTCACATGAAAGCAATACTTGTTCGATGCTACACGAGTTGATCGATATGTCAAATCCGTACCTGTGTAACGAGCTTATCACCAGCCTCATATACAAATCGAGCTCGTGTGTGGGGCCGCGCAGTTCTCGTCAAGGTGTGCGAAATATGTTGTGCGCTGTACTACCAGCGATGTACGAGAGTACGAGGCCCGGGGATCGGATCGCGTAGCATTTCGTTTCATATTAAACACCGCACACAGAGTCGTTCGAGCGAACAGTCATATCATGCGTATCGGCACAGAAATCTAAGGGAACCCCCAATCCTCCCTCGGAAAAAAGAAAATAAAGAGAGAGAATTTCCCGCCCGTCGCCTGTCAACGTCTGTCGAACGAACATCAGGTGCACGCGCGGATCTGTGACTTCTGAGAGCTAGTTTCCCCCGGAGAGTGGATCGCAAAAAAGAGCGTCTATTCGTAACGGAATGTTGCGAAGAATGGTTGTCTCTTTGTTGGATTATTTGAATCTGCATCATTTGAATCAAAGCGTTTAATGGAATGAGACAATTAATAAAAGTTTATAGATTTACAGCATTATTAGCTTTCGATGCTTTGATGCAATTTAGTTTACTTATGTTTCGTTACTATAAAGAAAATTGATCTATACACAAATATCAACTTAACTGTTAACAAACAACTGGCGTTTTAAATGAGGGAAGGGCAAGCACTTTATAGAATGACAATATTATAATACTTTATAGTAACGAATATTAAAACTTCGTAGGGTAGGGCGGGGCTAGTTGAGCAAATTTTTACTTAAACGGATGTAGCTCCTCAATAAGAAGTCTCAATAAATTGCTATACGGCTTAATGGATTTGTTGTTTATCGCTTAACAAAAGTGTTAATACTATTTTTTGGTAATAAGTAAAATTTAAAAGCTACAGCTGTTTAAATGCAAAAAGTCAAGTATGCTCAATGTACCCCATAGGTGGGGCAAGTTGAGCACTAAGAAAGTATAATGAAATCATAGGTTCAATGTCAATTAGTGATGAAATAAAATAAGTTTTTAATAACCAGTTCTATATTTATAGTCTTTATTGACAGAGAAAACAAAACTTATAGTAATTTTCTTTGAATAATTAACCAAAAGTAGAATCAACAAAACAATATCGTATCTTAGGAATTATTTTACCATTATATTCAGTATTTTTGTTTAAAATCATTATTTCTTTATATTATTACTCATAGACTTAGCTTAAATCTTAAAAATAATAATTAATTTCTGGAAATTAATGGTAATTGCCTTAGTGACAGAACAAGTTTAGCAACTATGCTTAACTAACCCCAACTCGGAATTTCAAAATAAAAGTGAGTTTATAAAAAATCCGTGAGAATTATATTTAGAATTTCTGTGCATATTAAAAGTACTATAATTATATGGAAGAATAACATCAACCTAATTAAAAATAAATAACATTTGACTAAACCAGACGAAAACTCGTGATGAATTACTTTTTTACTTTTTGGTCTCAAAATAAACAAAACGCCCGTGAGCCTCACTCATTTGTCCAGCGGCCACTAGCGATCGCGGGATGTTTATTTCTCCCAAACCTCTATCTTTCCGCCATATAATGCCTAAACGGATCGAGAAATTTCGATTGCTCAACTTGCCCCTATGCTCTACTAGCCCCGCTTTGCCCTACTTATGATAAAATTTTATTTGACGTTTGTGCGTTTTGTAGGTTAGGTTTTATGAGTAAAACGCCTGATCGCAGAGCAAATATTTAGCTTTTTGACAGTTCAATATTCAAGTGTTACTAAAACATTTCTAAGTCTTAAGTTTCCATCACAGAAAATTTTATGTCATAGCTAATCTTTACCCAAAGTGCAACACAAATATTGATCTATTCGTATATAAAAAATGCCCACGACGAGCTCCTTCCGCTATCCCTTATACCCAATTACGAGAAAAAATCTAGTAAGATCATGACGAATCGATTTCCGTATAGTTTCCGCATCTTTGGCACGCGTCCGGCGACCTCTCCAAATAAATAAAATGCACAATGATCGCGTACCCACGCACGTTAAACACATACATTCGAGTTCTAAAATAAACGAACGCACAATCGGGACATCCAATATAGCAATTACGCACACCGCGCGGCACGTGCGCCGCGAACGCCGAAAACTCGTGCACATTACACGCAGACTAACGTCAAATCTGCGGAATCGACGACTACCCTACATCTATATTACGATACCAGTAATTTCCATGAAATTGTTTGTTCAATATTTCTTTCGTGATCGATATTAATGCTACTAAAGATGCACGGTTAAGATTATATAGCCAAATACACACAGACACATATACATATATATATAAATTAGGGTGGTCCTTAATATGGACATTTTCAATTTTCCTTGCTCCCAAGGGTTCAAATGGTTCCAAATTGATAAGAAACCATTCTCTGAAAGTTTTAGCTCTTATTATTGTCTTCTAGATAGAGCGCAATTCAATCAAAGATTTGTATGGAAATAGCATTAAAAAAATTTCAAAAACTTTGCAGAGCGTCGAATTTTCAATAAAAAACGGCAACTTTCAGAGAATTGTTTTTTTATCAATTTGGAGCCAAATAGTCGAAATAAAAAGCTAAAATGAAATACTTAACTACTCGCTATGTACGTTTCGATACTGTATGTGTGTCACCATTATTATCACCAACTATTTAATAATAGATATCACCAACAACAAATAATAGATATCAAACAAACAACTATCTGACTATCAGTAAAACTCCGTATGTGTTTTTTACTGTTTATCAAAAATGTATCCTCTGGTCCTTTTTACCCCATAGGCGGGGCAAATGGGACGGGCAGGGAGCAAACAGGTCCAATGTCTTATTTTTAATTTTAAAGACGTTTTGCGAAATAATAGCTGCATTAACCAATGCAAAATAGAGATATCATGAGTACATTTTTTACGGAGATAACAGAGTATATATAACCTTGATCAGGTATTTTGTCAGAAATTTCTTCAGCTTAGTTGGAATAACTATTTATTTAATTTTTTTGGTAAAATTGCTTTTTTAACTTAATTTACATTTTTATTCACTATTTTTTATTGTTTACACCTTTGTCAGAGTAAAGGTTTAATTGGTACTTTTTACCCCACCCACGTGTAAGCTTTTATATGGTATATATGAAAAACGGTTAAATCCAATGTTAAATCAGCAATGCATCTGATAATGCAATTAAATAACTTAAAAAGTATACTAAGGTCTCGTAAATTGAACAATAGTGCTCACGACAAAAAACTAACAAAGAACGAAAGTACTTTTGCTATGAATTTTCAAACGTTTATCTCCCGATAGAAAAGTCGTAAGGTTCAAGGTGATGGTTATACATCTTCTTTTCTCTACTTTCAAATATTGTTGTTGAAAATTTTTTAACTTTATATATTTTTGAGATATCAGTAGTAGACCCTTTTATCCGCGAACTTTTAAGTCCCACTCTACTCTTTATATATATTCAAGAGTGTGTATGTTCCCAATTTGTAGATGAGGGCAAGATGAAATATAGATATATGCATGCAAATAAATATGTTTAAATATATTTGCAAAAAGCAAAAAGCAAAATTATGACAAAATGATTTGTCTATATCGTGAAATTCACTATATAAATATATAATCGATCAATAAATACCTTCATAATCGGTAGAACTCTATATTTTTAATATTTCGTAAAACTACGTTAGAATACAACATTTTTCGTGTAATTATTTCAAGACCTTTTAACCTCAGCTTAACAAATTTAATTAATACTCATTAAATCAATCAAATCTTGCCATCAATTACTTAAATGATTTCTATTATAGTACTCGAACACAATCTCAGCCGACACACGACCACATATAATTTAGGCTTTATAATATGAACAAAGAAGTGCTCTCTAATATTAATCATTAAATAAGAAATAATTAAGGCTGCGTGCTGTAGAAAAGAAAATCGAGTTTATTGAGGATTTTGTTTAGAGGTTTTAGTGAGAATAATTGTGTAATAGCTATAAATCTAAGGTTATGATGGGGGTTTAATTTAGGGTATGTTTATTTTTTAAAACTGTTGAAGTAAAAAAATTATCATTATCATTGTAATCAGTTTGAATTTGTATAATGTTTACTAATAAAACGTCCATGCAATAAATTCGGTGACAGAAAGCTATTTCTGCTGGAATGCCTTTTTTCCTTATGAAAGCAGTGCATCATCAAAATGGCGTAGTTTGGTTATTATGTTTAATTTTCTAAAATACATACAATATGTAAAATACATACAATATTATAAAAATAATGTAAAAACTGTACTATGGAAATCAACAAAAAATTACTAAAAAAAATATCTAATTTAACATAATAGAGATAGCAAGTTTTAAATAAACATTACTCAAAAAATTCGTTTTCCTACTCCATCTGTTTTATGTAAATACTACTCTAAAGATTATTAGATTTTGCTAAAACGTGGCAACTGACAACACTTATAGATACCCTTTACGATCACCAATACGTCTCTTTTAACCAATTTTAAATATTAACATTTATTTCATTTTGACCAATGCAAAAAATTTCATCTCACCTTTATGGGGCATCTTCCAGAAGCTCTCGGCCCCCTGGAAGTCCCTGGAGGCCGTTCCTAGACCCGGTCCGAGCAGTGTCTTGCCGTTAGTTACCGCGTGCCCAAAATGGGCGCCTCGCGATCACCGCCCGTCCCAGTGCGCGCGCTCGCACTCTTAAGGATCTTTTTGCCCCGCCGATAAGGGGCAGCGTAGGTCGTTTGCGATAGATATTCAAAGCTGTAAAAAAAATTATTTATAAATGAAATAGTTCCAAAAAATTTAGAAATTAATATTAATCTTGCTGGTTAATTACAACTAATAATGAGTTGCTTGAATTATTTACAAAATCAAAAGGATGATGATCAATTGGTTTGTAGAATTATACCCTTGCTTATTATGTGAGATGCTTCTGCGAACAAACATTGATATATTTGAAATAAATCTATAAGTACTATAAATTTATACGTATTTACATTGTAAACAATTTATTCTTATATACTAAAATATAAAACAATATTTTTTTTTAGTAAATATTTTATATGAGATATTATTAGCAATAGAAGACAAGTCTTCATCATTACTGATGAAATTATTCAACGAAGTATATTAATGAATAAGTATTTATAATGACTAGTGTATAATTTCGAATACACTCTTCTACGCATATACATAAAGTAGATGTATTCCATTAATAAAATCCATAACAGCCTTCGTACTCATTGCATCCGTATAGAAACATGTCTATATTACCAGAATCGACTATTTCACGCTTCGCACTTGTGCATACTATGTTACGCTTTACTTAACATATCATATAACAATAATATATATAATAGAATTGTCTAAAGTCAAAAGGCTTCAGCATTTATGTGTTTCACGATCGGAATATCCGGCCAGGGCGCACATGACAATGCGTACGCCACGTGGCCGACGATTGGCGGAACGAACGGGACTACAATGACGTACCAACTCTCCACCTTAGGGTGCCCGCATACAAACTGAGACGAAATTCTGCGACTATACTGTCTAATCAGGTTGAGATGCGCTGTAGTTTGTCATTAAGATTGTTTGGTAAACAATGTAATGTTTAATTGATTATCTAGATAACTCACGGTAAAAATATGATTTTTGTAAAATATATTAGTACAACATCTTAATTTCATATATAATTAAACTACACTGTCTAATCAGGTGCGGTCTGTCATTACGACGGTTTGATAAACAATGCAATGTTTAATTGAATATTTCGATAATTCAATATAATAATTGGAAAAAGTGATTCTTCGGTTCTTCGGTTCTTCGGTATATCACCTATACAACTACAACATCTGAATTTAAAACTTTACTGTTACAACTTTTTTTTAATTTTTACCTTAACCACCTACAGATTATGCTAGGGCCATTGCAGTATAGATGCAGTACAGATGAAGTGGTAGTTCTCAAAAAATGGACACGTAACTATACCCCCGATTTTAACCCTCCAAATTTAATATAAATCAACAAACGAACAGAAAAAAGATATTCCTAAAAACTGCGAACAACTTAATTTTTTTTCACAAAATATCGCAGTCTGAAAAAATTTTTTTTGTATTCTCGATTATTATAAAAATAGGAAAAATCGGATTTTGGGGATGAGCGTAGTTTATACCGAAAAGAAGCCTATGAAGAAGTCTCTGTAAAAATCAAGTAAATCGGTTCAGTAGAGAGAAATAATAGGCATTGTGTCGAAAAATATTTGTTCGAATAAAAAACGCGTTAAAAGCTTCGTTCAGACTTATTATTTTGAAATCTAAATATTATATCAATAACTCTTCTGATGATAAGTTCTTGTAAATTGGTTTACTAACTTCCAAGACTTTATCTCACAGAGGAAGGTTATCATGGTCAAACTCTCCTAATGTGAATTTTGAGGATATATAAAATCGATTTTTCAAAACTTTTAGACTAGAATGCCCCCTTCAAGTAATATACACCTAAGTCTGTTTTTACACGGTCTTTTTGTACACGGTTTTGATATAACACGGTTTGAAAATTGAATATTTTTAATTTTTTTACACGGTTTTATTCCATTTAGCACGATTTGAAATTTTATGTACTTAATTTTTTTTGTCAAATTTAATTTTTGCGATGTATGTTCATATCACAAAAAAGTATTTATGAAAGAAAAAAGTCTGAAACCATCGATAGTATCGATAGTTTGCGAACACTAGCTTAAAGATTTAATTAAATTCCCCTTTAGCGCGTACAAACTATGCTTGTGAAAATAAGCATTATATATTTGATTTAATAAAATAAACATGAATTCTTGTTCTTAAAAATTCTTGTTTTTCACTAATTTTAATAGGTTTTAGAGATTAGGAACAAATCACCCATTTTTGTATAAGATCAATGTCTTTTTTGCACGTTTTTTTTACACGGCTTCTTCTGGAACCAATCTACCGTGTAAAAACAGAGGTGTATATGTTAATTAACTCTTAGGTTAAATGACTACAATATCGAAAGCACTAAAATAATTAAAAATAAAACAATATTTGAAATAACAAATACTGAAATTTTACTACATACTAGATCAATTACAAAAATATTTTCCATCCCTCACAGATGTAAATCAATATTATCGATATTTCAATAGTTGGGAGTTACATGAGTTAAATGTATCATTTTTTTATTACTTAATTAGTAATATAGAGATTTGAAAACGATCTTTATAAATAATGTAATATTTACTTTGCATATCCATTAATCTACCGACGGATGTACAAAAATTATTACATTGCAAAGAGATTTGCACATGATTATCTTAACTACTAGGTGTACTTAACGATAGATACATAGTTAAGAATAATTATAAAGAATGCGATAATATTATAATAGAGTTGCTTACATACATAGCCCAAATGATTGCATAAAATTTATATTTATGAATTATATATATTCATATTTATAAATTTGTTTCACAATGCGCGAGTCATTTGTATAACACTTAACTTTATTAAAATTTATTAATTTCAACATTTATAGAATGTTATTCTTTTTTTGAATGGCTTTACAATATACAGGGCAGTAATTTAATTAATAGCCTTTGCATATAGCATTTAGCCATTTAAAATTCGTTTTTATATTCTAGTTTCTTTTTTCTTTAATTTTGTAGTAATTTGTTAACCTTAACCATTTTTCAAGTCTAATTCATTTTTCTGTCATATAAATTTAAAAATTGTACTTAAAATAATTTATTTATAAAATGAGCATTATTTGCACTTGTATCGCTAAACAAGAATATTCATCTGTGCTAAAGATGCAAAAATTAAAAATATTTTTAATTCTTTAATTTAAAAATAAGAGAACAATAATTATATGTGATATTTGATGATCTAGGCATATTTCTTGAGAAATTAATATTATTAGAATAAAATGAGACAAAATAAATGATATAGAGTAAAAGATTTGTTAATTATGTGAATCCCATATTTGTTCAAAAAAAATCGATATTTCTTACACTTTCGAGAACGTATTTATCATTATTAATAAAACATGACAAAATTCATTTTTATATATGCTAAAGGCTACTGAATTGCATTTGAGAAATACATTTGTGAGGTTTACGTTTCTATGTATGTATTTGGTAATTTTTTCCCTAATATATGAAAAAGCAGCATAAGCAAGATGTATTGTATTAAATCGCCTAATAAAAACTAGTTTATCCACAAAGGTATTGGTTCAGTGGAACAGTGTAATTGATATTTTGTAAGCATCCAGCTTTATCTATCCATCTGACGTCGGACTAAAATAAGTGGATACAAAGTATGCGCGTTTATGCGATACTTTCGCACCGGTGCGGTTGTGGTGTAGTATTTCAACGAGTTCCAGTTTGTCATATTTCTTATAAAGAAATTAAAAGAGAAAAAAATCGAAAAATCTTTGATTGGAACAACTATAAGGTAAAAGAAATGACATTTCTGATCACGGGTGGTCTACATTCGTGTGACGTGGTCCTACCTGCATTTCAAAATTCAATTATAAACCGTTCGCCGCACGATATCCGAGAGCCAAAATTCGAAACTCACTACTGGCGAGCATCGGCCAACAGGGATGGCAAAGAGAAATTGATCGAGGGCACAAATTGAGGAAAATGAAATTAAGTGAGACTAGATAATTATCTTGCCATATTACACTGCTCCTCTCTACAAATGATTACAAGTAGTATAATTTTTATTTTTACACATAGACTAAATTAACACTATCTAATGCTTAGATTTATAAAAAAAAAAATTTAAAATTAAATGTAGAGGATTTCCAGAAAGCCCTTGGCAATTGACTACAGGAAGTATAAAATCAAATTATTGTGTTGTAATGTAGATATTATTATCATAAATGATGTCGTTGATGTAAACGAATTTTTTAAACCACTATCACTGCTTTTTATATACTATCTAATGAAATAGTTAAATTTGTATTAAATCATATTAAATAACTTAAATAAATTTAATCAAAATTTTGTAGCCTTATCTTATATAAAAATTAATTTTGCCAAAGTTCTTCATGGAGTGAACTCTAAATTATTCGTTTTTTCTATTCTAACTTTGTTTTTCTCTCTTTCATGTAACAATAGCTTATAAGATTTCATTAGAACATAAAAAAATCTTATAAATACTCCCTCGAATGCATAAGAAAAGTGTATTGTTTTTTCATAACAAATCGTTTCATAACAAGGGTTTAATTATTGAATCATTTATTTAATCTCATTTTATCCAAGTTATATCATTTTTTGATAATATATAAATCAACAAATTTCACATATAATAAATTTTCCAATAAATTTTTAGAACTAGCATTAAAAATAATTTTAATTTTTGCATTTCTAACTTTGATTAATGTTTTGAGCTAAGCGTGCAAAATTGCAGTTTTTTAGAGAACTAAGCGTCCGATTTAAATGATTCAAAGAACTTGCTGCTTGTTTTAACAAAATAATTGATTTAGAAAAAAAAAAATTTTTTGGATTTTTTTTCTATATCGAAAATAATTCAGATTTTATTTTTAATTCTCACTGAAGTTCTAATATACTTTAAACAAATAATTTCAAATTTGCAATTCAGTTTATATAATTCTTTTATAATATTAGGCAATGTTACAATATTCATAATAATCTATTTGAAAATATTCAATATTCCTCGAATATTTCGTTACAGTTCGGGAAGTTCCAGCAATTTGCCTTAAGGCACGATGCCATACACCCCACTAGTTAACATTGTTATTAATATACATACAGCATTATTATATGCAATAATATTTATAAATACCGCGCTTTAATTTACTACACTAGATAGATATCCAAATTTTTAATGCTAACTAGGAAACATCACAGCAAATTTTTGAAATTTAGAATGGTATAATAATTAAAATTGTTTAAAATTTCTCATATTTTATGCATTAATAGATAATAGGTAACTATTGTTGGATTTAAATTATTTATTTTATTTTGTTTTATTTTTTATTTGTTATGGTTATTTGTGTTAATATAATTTGTTTAATCATATTTTCAATAAAGGCAAGATTTTTTTTCAATTATTAGTTTCTTAACTTGGAGTGGCAAATTTAAGAAAATTATTATAAAAAATATGATACTTTTCAAATGCACTTTTATCGCGATCATTACATAATTTTATAGCATAAATATTATTTATTCATTTTATTCGTATCGTATCAACCATATCTCAGTTGTACGAACTTTTCTCTTTGCGATCAACTCAAGTCGAGATGTGGATTTTTTGATTTATGAATCGAAGGAGGCGCATTACAAATTGAGAGTTTATCATTGATCTGTGTAAACTTGATTAATGGTTTCGAAATAAAGACAACTAATAAAAATCAATAACAAACATCCAACCGAAGATGTAAATTTTCTAACAGTTTCATTTATGATCATAGAGATAAATAAAACATATGTTACTAAAATAAAATACATAAAAAATAATGATTTGAATAAGTTGTTAAATGATTGTATTGAACTTTTGTTTGAAATGATACTCATATATTCTCAAACTAGTATAAATGTCTTGATGATTCTTTTATAAAAAGTTTTTTCTTGTTCGAGTTTTCACACTAAGTTTTTTATAATAATTCTAATTTCACCAATTTATTATTTTTTCAATAATTTCATATATATAGGTACATGAGTTTCATTTTTTAAGTAATTTCATATCTAATGAAATCAAAATTATTAGGTTTATATTAATAATATTTTTTTATAATATTCAACAATTTGTGTTAATTTTCTTAAGGAATGCTTTTCTATATTATTATTTTTTATCTTAGCATTCAGCAATGTAACTACGAAAATAATTAAATTTATCAATTCCAATGTTTACTTGGTAACTCTAACTATTTTTAATCGTATCTAATTGGAAGTATTTGTTCAAGTGTTTATAACTCATTCTATGGCTTTATTTAGACATTGTCCGTGTTCCATTATAGATAATTATTATAAATTATAGTATAATACTACATTATTATATGATTATATAATATGCAAATAAATAATACCTATAATGTTAATTAATTACATAATAGCTACATTTAACTTTCAATATGCAATTACGAGACTTTTAATCGTTTTTGTATTAAATATTTTTAATAAGACATTTGTTTTCTTATTAAATGGAATTTTCTATTTAATTTGTTAGCTATATTTTATTAGACATAAATTAAATCATAATTTTTTATTTTCATTAGAAAAGGGGCTAAGAGGACAAACTGAACCTTTATCCTGGTAATTAATAAAATATAGTAAACAAAATTGTAAATTCAGTTGAAGAAAGTCATTTTACAAGAAATAAAATAATAGTTTTTTCAACTCTGCGGAAGAATATTTCTGATGAAAACCAGATCAAGGTTGTATACATTGAAAACTTTGTAAAAAATGTGCCTATAAAATTTACATTTTGCATTCGTTGAATATTCTACCTAAAATTTTGTAAAATCATTTCAAATTTAAAAATAAGAAATTAGATTTGTTTACCACCTGGCTGACCGATTTTAGCCAGTTTACGGGGTAAAAAGGACTAGGTGACAAATTTTTGAAAAATAATAAACAAACATATTTTTACAATGATAAATATAATACAATGCTGCGAGTTTTACTAAACATAGTCAGATAGTTGTTTGTTTGATATGTGGTATTTGTTGTGATGTAAAAAAGATTACGAATTTCGAGCTAACGAATTTTTTACTTTTCAAGAATTTCGATGACAAATGTTAAACCTTGTTTTAACTTTTAGAGACATATGTTTTATGTAGCATACTTCAGGTAGAATATTATTTTTAACAACATGATAATTGAATTAATTAATTTAATAAGCATAAAATATGTGATTTTAAATAAATTTTTATATTTGAAATTAATAGCAATCAGTTTGGGTAAAAATAATGCACTTTTTGACAAATTCCATTCAGACATTATTTAAATAATTTAAATTTCAGCACTTGTAGATACACAGCTTTACAGATAAAAATTATAGAGATAATGAATATCAAGTATTGTTTGTTCGCAATAATTTGCAAGATTGTTTGATTGCAAGTTATAGCGTTCCAAATTTTATAATTAAATTCTTATCTCAAAATATATTTGGAGATAAAGTAGTTTCACTGTAATAGTATTAGGTAAATTTTATCAAGCATAGCGCGAAATAAAACAAACGATTAGGAAATTGTTAACCACCGATAAACATCCCTAGATAGTAGGTAGTCATACGCGATTCAAGGTGTACAGGTAACATTCGTTTTAATCGATAGTCGTGTGTGTCTTCATTGATTATTATGAACGATTTATATAAATGACAGCTCCCGATGTGAATTTAGATTTTCAATCAACTACCGCACCGCGTTCACCGATCTTATCAGAGTTTTGATTCTGTTGTCTCACGCAACGAGAAATTTAACATTTGACCGCTCCGGATTTTTATTTGTTTTCATTCCGTTTCACGATTCCCTGTGTGTGTGATGGCTGTGTGTACAATATTTCGGTATTTTTATTTATTTTATATTTTTTGTGAATAATTAATTTCGGAACGACAGGCCGCGGCTAATGCATTGGACATGTTTTGAAAAGATCAGCATGCAGTCAATGTTTTGGTTTTGGTAGGTAACGGAAGTGGACGGAGGATTTTGCGAACGCTGATAAGAAATATCGCGGTTAAAATATGTTTTTATTTATAATGTATTCTTTTGCTGTCGGATAATCCCATTTGCTGATAGTTCCGACTTATTTACTAAAATTAATTGACGTGATCTTGGCCGACAGTTACAATCCTCAATCCGTAATAATAGATACAATAGTTAACTTCCCGTAGGGCAAGTTATAGTAATCGCAAAAAAAATCGAAAATGAAAATTTTTATATATCTTTACGTTTCGAAACCTTCTGAACATTTTGGCATACCTTAGAAAAAATCGAATTGCCAATTCTGCCAAAATATAGACAGTAACATAGCGTTGTTATGTTACTGTCTATTAACATCGCTATATTACACTCTTTTCTTCATATAAATTTGTAATAAAAATTGACCAAATGCTATGTATTTGCTGTAGTCAGGCGTTTTAAATATAAAACCTAACCTACAAAACGCACAAAAGTCAAAAAAAGAATATAACACATGCACAAACTTAGGTTTTATGTGCAAAACGCTTGATCGCGCAAAAAGTATGTAGTATTTTGACAGTTTTTACTACAAATTTATATGAAGAAAAAAAGCGTAGCATGGCATTGCCATAATAACGCTGAACGACTCAACCTAAGATTTAAAGCTAAGAAGCAACATATAGTCAAGTTTTCAAGTTATGTATTTTGGTTTGACCCTAATTTTAGAAACGATTCTTCTTTTAAATATATATTTTTATTTACAAAATCTCATCTGATTTAATGAGTTTGAAATTTATGATTTCTTAATAATACCTACAAATATTTAATAAATTTTAAATTTACAGAAGTTTCTCATTTTATAATAGCAACATAGATAATATATACAGACACACTGAAAGCTATATGATCTGCTAAAGATAATTATGAAGAAAATTGTACAGAATAAATAGTATTTCTCATGTAGATATAATTTATATTAAACCAATTATTTGAAAAAAACATTTATGTTATTTAGCATATCTAACTATTATCGCCGCTTGATGTTTTATGAAAATAATAATAAAATGCTTTTTTGAGCTTTATCTGATTATTTATTTCAAATATTATCTATCATAAATATGTGAATAATATTTTTTCTGTTAAAGATTGAGCAATTTTTGGAAAAAACACAATATATATGCTTGTCAGAAATTTATAAAAATCAATAGGATTTTGTACGGATGCTTTTGGTGTGACATACATATAAAATAACAAGCACTTCTTTAAGATTTAGTATATAGTTATTACTTTGATAATCATCTTAATTTTGCTACACTAGAAAATGCATTTAATCAATATATTTGAATTAAAAACTGTTCCTTGTCGATTGTTTTTAAATAATAAAGTCGATTGTTTCTAAATAATGAAGTATCTTTCCAACGACAAGCACGCAAAGCCAATCAATTTAATCTGTATCTATGAATGAAATTGATAAATCCACAAATCTTCAACAACATTGTACAACGATTCAAAGAAAAGTATTCGATTTTACTTTTTCTTTCCTTTTCGGTTAAACTGGTCAGTCGGTATAAAAAATCAGTGACAAACGAGATCTTTCTTTGAACAGAAACGTCCGAAGGAATATTTTTTATTCGTGCGAATAACTTTTTATATGACGCTCAGGTTTGACGCGGGTCACGGGGAGGGGCGCAAATTATGAAACAGGTAACCGCATCTGTCAAAATATGTCAGGAGTGAATTTCACGACTCGAAACCGCATACCGTTTAAACGCTACTTTATAATAATAGCTTTCAGAAATATTTTATATAATACACGCCCGTTTATCCTTCAAGCAACCGGCTGTTGGTGGACGGCACCAAATTGAGAGCATTTGGTAATAGATTCATTTGAATTTTGTTTCTGATATGCAGTATATGAGACTTGTTTATGAAATGCTGATCCTCTTTAAAAAAAATGATATAAGGCGAATCTTAACAGAAGCACTATATAACAACCACTCATAAAAATACAAGTGCAGTACATTTTGTACATACAAGTTTTATACATTAATTACAATTTCATTCTAATTAATTAAGTAAGAAGCGCCAACCAATTACATACTACTTATATATTTTTATAATAGAGGAAAAAACATTAACTTTAGCAATTATTGTGAAATATTATTAATAGAAACGTAAAATAACAATAGTTGAACTAGTTGAACAACAACTAATGATTTTTTATTTTTAGCTCAATTAGTGACAATGTATCCTATTGAAAACACATAACTTCAGGACTTATTAGCTATTTTATTAAAAACAACGTGTTCAATTGCAAATTAAGTTGATTAATGTTAATTAACTTAACATTTCTGGCTTTTTTATTTTCTTTCTCTATGATTTTTTATTCGCGCACTTTTTATCTTATAATCTTATAATCTGTTGTAGACAATATTTTTCTGTTGAATCTAATGATATTAATATAGTTTTAAATTCAACTATTAGTTTAATGTATATACCATTTATGATTTAACACATATATATATCCAATTTGAGGATCATTTTAAATATTTATTTACAAATGGACTTAAATGTTACTCAAAAAATACACGCGATATTAATTTAATGAGTTTTAGCTCACAATATTTGACAAAAATACAGATACTGATTCGTAAGTATGTATATATATAGCTTTTAATATTCATATTACAATTAAATTTTTAATCACCGTTTACATATATTGATTTAAAACATTAATGAAGCAGATTTTGAACACCGGTTTTATTTGTGGGCAGATCTCGGCAAATTTTCTTTGTTCTTGTTTTTTTCGCAATTAAATATTTTGTTGATAATTATATTTTGTAAAATGTAAAATGAATTATTTTTTAAATCATTGATAGAGATTATAATAATGTTTTATTTTATTCCATTTCAATTTTTATTCGCTTTCTCTCTATTATTTACATTGACCGGTGGAGACGCCGTGTACATAATTTATTTTCACTTTGTTTTTATTATCATAATTTATATTGTTTATGGTGTCTTTGGTGCTTATTGTAATTTTAGAAATGTAGATATAGTACATTGATACTGTTGTTTAATTGGATTATATTTTCATATAGAGATGTTACACTCAAATGATATCGGTTTTTCTAATCGCAAAATTTTAAATGTGCCAGATCATATCGATAATAAGACAAATTCAATATATTTTTATTATATTAAATACAATTTATTTTACGAAAATCACATATATTATGAAAACATGCAATTATTTTAATAAAACGATGCTCTTACTTTTTTTACCTTAGCTAAAAAGTATATCAAAAATATATTTGTGTAAAGTAATCGAGGGCAATATTTTTGATGGAGCTTCTCAGATGGGATATACATATATACTGCATATACACCGCCAGTCTCCATCTTCGCGTCGTTTTATTGTGTAGATAGATTTTTTTTTTCTACGTTGATTACAGAATCTCTTCAAACTTTTCGATATATAACAAAAGATTTCTCTACGCCTATTGTCAGAAGCTAAAAATCCTAACTTCACAGAAACGCACTTTTTGTAACTATCCAACTGTTACGATAAAGCGATGCAAAAGAACAATGAGAACGAATGAACTTGAATTAACAGAAAGACAAAGCTTTTCAATTCTAAATGGCATGCGAATTTTATTGTTCATTATTGTGCTTCATCGTATTTTAACTTTTTACTATATTTTACTACACATTTTTCTGTATATTAATTATAAATGTTTAATACGAAAACGAAAATATGTGAATATTATTATAACATATACTTGTTATGCATATATGCGTTGGCAATTAATCAAATTTCTTTCACCGAATTAAAAAGATAAGCACTCTTCAGTTAACAATGCAATGTGCGCTAAGCGTTTTTAATTATCAGGCAAAACACATAATTTTTTGAGAACTGCATAAATTATTTTTGTATTTTCTAACTCCATTACTATTGTATTCAGTGGGCTTTTCATTAACCGTACTTTTTGATGGATGTTGTGCAATCATTGTAAAATTGGGCCGAATTTAACGTAAGTGTTTAATTCGTATCTCATTAATGAAGTTTTCGGCAGAAGAATATATAAAAAACATTTCTAATTTCCAAAATAATGATGAATAATAATAATTCTCAAAATAATTAATGTATATTATACAGATAAATTAATATATAGGATTTTTAAAGTAAAAAATTAAAAATGCACATATGAGCATCTGCAGACATTCAAACAAAGGTTTAACTTATATATTTTTAATACTTAAATAGATAAAAAATTGCGGATTGACTCTATTAATGACATGCAGATATTTTAGATCTCATAATAACTTTTCAACAGTATTATTATTAATTAAGTAAAAACCAGTATTAGAATATATTTGCATCATATGGAATCGTATATACCAAAGTCAAAACTTTTGATGTGTACTGGCATTTTTAAATTAACCCTCTATGGGCTCGTGTAACTTTCAGATCGCATTTCAAACTTTTCGATATTTTACTAAATTATTATATTTTTTTCGTGAGATGATGCAAAAATCTTAATTCTATATCGTTATAATGACAATCAATATTACTACTTATTATCTTTGCTAGACTTTTCAACCTAAATTATTACTGATTTTTGTTTCCCTAATTTTTTGGATGTAAAAGAGAACTTCGACCCATAGAGGGTTGATTTTGTTAATGAATCTGATGTTTTGCCAACATCATTCATATTTTTGCATATAAATTTTACGTTGAATTTATGAATGTTTGAATATGTTAATTGTCACATAGGTACTGAACAATTACATCGACTGTCATCGTGCATACTTTGTTTACTATGTTATGAACTAAAAATACATCAATTTGAGGTATCCAAGATGGCTTGAGCTGCTTTGTACCTTAAATATACGGTGACAGAACTTTTCGACGCCGGCCGTCGCTATTACGTAACACGCTGTAGCACTTTACAACTGATTGTTCGATAAAAGTCCAACACTGAAAAACTTCATCACACAAAATCACTGTTATCAGTCTGTCATTCGATTAATTCGAGAGTCAGTCAATACACTGAATCATCGGCAAATTATCAATAGATATTTTGTCAACTAAAGATACGATAAACAATACCGGACCGATTACAACTCACTGCACAAGAGCACGCGCTTGACTGAACGGAACATGTAGGAATATCGTCACAGTACACGCGAGTCACCCTCGCGTTTCGATGCGCGCCGATGGGCGTTCTTGTTTTGGGCACGGGGGGCGTTGTTTGCCGCCGCCGTCGGGCTTCCCGTTGCCGTGGTGGGATAGCGCAGCGCAGGGTCCGCTTAGAAAATGGCCAGCGGCAGAAAGTGAACGGTCCGCGGCACGCCGTCGGTCCGCCGCGAAGACCGATCGATCTCGCGCAGCAGCACAGCCATTGGCTGTCGAGGTCGGACGCCATTTCCCCCGCGCCACATGTTCTTCACGTTCTTCGTGGTGGGATAACGATGGTGGGGCAAACGAAGACGACGATATCGACTGTCGTCCTAGTCGGACGAGTGTTGCCGCTCTGCGCGGATACGACTTGTATCCACCGCACTTTGGTACTAGTGATGTGCCAAGTCGAATCAAGTGATTCGAATTATTCGAATCAAGCCTTTAACGACTTGATTCGAATCAGATTTTACTTGATTCAAATCGTATTCAATCGTATCAAGCCGCGAAATATTTACTGTGATAAAACATGTGTGAACACAAATTTTCATAAATATAAAAAAATGTTTTAATTTAATTCAATATTATAATAATATAAATAATAATAATAATAAATATAAAAAATAATAATAATAAATATAAAAAATAAATCTTGAATTAACTCATGCGAGTCACCCGGCTTTAATACGCTTAAATGTATCACCCGACTCCAATTTATATGACTTTAACCGCATTCAAGTCGATATGAATTCATCCGAGTTTCTATGACTCAAACCGACTCATCCCGACTTCAAGTCGATATGAATTGATTCGAGTTCCTATGACTCAAACCGACTCATCCCGACTTCAAGTCGATATGAATTTATCCGAGTTCATATGACTCAAACCGACTCATCCCGACTTCAAGTCGATATGAATTGATTCGAGTTCCTATGACTCAAACCGACTCATCCCGACTTCAAGTCGATATGAATTGATTCGAGTTCCTATGACTCAAACCGACTCATCCCGACTTCAAGTCGATATGAATTGATTCGAGTTCCTATGACTCAAACCGACTCATCCCGACTTCAAGTCGATATGAATTGATTCGAGTTCCTATGACTCAAACCGACTCATGCCCGACTTCAAGTCGATATAAATTGATTCGAGTTCCTATGACTCAAACCGACTCATCCCGACTTCAAGTCGATATGAATTGATTCGAGTTCCGATGACTCAAACCGACTCATCCCGACTTCAAGTCGATATGAATTTATCCGAGTTCATATGACTCAAACTGAATCATTCCGACTTGAGTTCGAAACATGTGTCCGTGTTTTAGCGTATCGACTTATCGCGATACGCGTATGGGTCTTGAGTGTTTGTTTATTTTTGACTAAGCGCTGAGAGCAAATTTATTTGTTCATGAAATATCAAAAACTCCTTTAGATAATAAATACGCGATTTAGATTTTAATTATTATCAAAATAAACTACACAATGAGTTTTATACACATACAAAATTAGCATATTTTAATTATGCAAGTAATGGCAAATTCACACAAATGAAATAATATCAATCTTTACAGTAGTGGATTGAATTTTAAGTCATTCGTAAGACGTTAGATTCAGCCCCCTGTTTATATTAGATCTAAACAATCAATAATATACACATGCATTCTTTCAATGTAAGATTAAGAATATTGTTTTATATGCTTTAGTGATAGAGAAGTGTTTAATTATATTTTACTGTAAATTCACTTGAAATATTAGTTATATTTGTAGCTAGTTTATTATTATATATATAATATAAATGTATTCATCTTTGCACTTTTTGGAATTAATTGCTTACTAAATTAATTATTTCACTTATAAAATTGTTAAAATGATATTATTTCTTCTCTTAAATTATAATTATTTATATATGAACTTGATTCGAATTGATTCGAATCATGATTCGAATCAGGTTTTTTTCTGATTCGAATCACTCGAATCAGGAAATTTTCGAGTCGGCACATCACTATTTGGTACCTATATGTTTGTTATGTGACACATGTGCGGAATGCGTTTCATTACACACGTTGTTGCCCGTGAAAAAGTGTGACCGATTGTTGTTGAACGTAATTGAAGCTTAATTGTCGATGCACTCGAATCCGCACAAGCCGCTGAACGGATAACGACAATGATTTATCTATTTATAATCCCATCGATATGTTAAATACTCACTACATTTTACTTGCGCTCATATTATAATATACTTAACCTTAATATTTTTATTAACCCTTCCCACACGCATGTCCTCGCTCCGGCGACCTAATACGTATTCCTCCTGCAATGTACGAGTGGAAAGGATTAACAGGGTAGAACGGGACTTAAAGGTCCACCATCGATATCTCATAAACAAGTAAAGTTAGGAAATTTTAACAATAATATTTAAAAATTGGGGGCAAAAGATGTTTAATCAGATTATTACATCAGATGTTTAATCAGATTATTTTGATTATTACATCTGTAAAGTTTGAAACTTCATAACAAAAGTATTTTCTTTTATTGTTATTTTTTTTAGTTGTGAGCACTATTGTTTAATTTACGAAACCATAATATATTTCTTAAGTATACGTTATTTAATTGTTTGTTAAGATGTATTGTTAATTTTACGTTAAATTCAAACTTTTTATATATTCTCTATACAAGCTTACACGTGGGCAGGGTAAAAAGAACCAAGTGAACTTTTACTCTGGCAAAGGTGCTAACAATGAAAAATAGTAAATAAACAAGTATATTGAGTTTGAAAAATACAATCTTACGAAATAAATTATATAAATAGTTATTCCAAATACAATGATGAATATTTCTGACGAAATACAAAATCAAGGTTACACACAGTATTATCTATGTAAAAAGTGTACCTATAAAATTTATATTTTGTTGAATAAGATAGCTATAATTTCGTTAAATCCCTTTAAAATTAAAACAAGGCATTGGACCTGTATGCCCTTGGCCTTCGGATTTTTCCTCGCTTATGGGGTAAAAAGAACCAGGTGACCAAATAGAAATTTAAAAATTTTAAATTATCTTTCAAAATTTCCATATTTAATTTGTACCTAGTTATATACTTTGCCAATGGTTCAATACTTAGTTTATTTTAAAATTTTTATCAAAATATTGAGAATTATTACTTTTATTCTTAAGTCTAAATTTACAATTCCACATACGTCAAAATGTTAACATTTTTTAGGAACTTTTATTATATATTTATATTTATATCAAATAATTATTACAAACCGTATCCCAATAATCTAAATAAATATAGAATAATTTATTATGTTCATTACTGAATGAAATCAATCATGTGCATATAAATCACTACAATTGCACAAAAACAATACAGAACAATATTGATCAACAAAAATATAAAGAAAACAATAATTAGTTGAGCATTGCCAATATGTTTGCATTTAAAAAAGTGCTATAAAAAACTATGCATGTTAATGCAGTGTTTTCCAATCTTCTTGTACCGTCTCCGCACCCGTTTTTTTCAGTATTTTGAAAACAGCTGTACACCCATTTTGGAATTGCCCTACAGATTGGAAACCACGGTGTTAATGATTCAAATAGGGTAGGGCGGGGCAAAAAGGTATAGTTTAAATTTGAGCAATTATATTATGAAAACAGAATGAACTATATCACAACAATTAACAGATATCATACAAACAACTCTATCTGACTATGTTCAGTGAAACTCCCAGCTAATTTATTACTGTAGAAATGTGTTTTTTGGCTGTTTTTCAAATATTTGTAACGGGTCTTTTTTTACCCGGCGGGGTAAATTGGGACGACCAGAAGGCAAACAGATCCAATGTATTATTTTTAATTTTACAGGTATTTTATAAAATTATTTAGCTTCATTATTCAACCAATGCAAAATATAAATTCCATGGATACATTTTTCATAAAGATAAACCTTGATGAAGTATTTTGTCAGGAATATTTGATTTGAGTTGAAATAACTATTCATTTAATTTATTTCTTCTAAAATTGTTTTTTTTAATTTAATTTACTTGTTGTTCGTAAACTAAACAACAGTGCTCACAATCAAAAAAAGTAACAACGATAAAAAAACATTTGTTATGGGCAAATTTTTTATGGGTTTCAGGCAATGCCTTTTATCTCCTGATAGCAAAGTTGCAAAAATCAAGGTGATAGCTGTTATACAACTTGTATACTCTCAAATGTTGTTGTCAAAAAGTTCTTAACTCTTCTTGTTTTTGAGATATTGGTGATGGACCTATTTACCCGTGGACCTTTAAACTTCGCTCTATTTTATATGAATTATCAAATCCTGATTTATCTTTATAACATACAACTACATTAGTACTTTGTGTAATAAAACTTTTATCGAATTATTTACACTTTTAATGAAACCATCTGTACTATTAAACGCATCAATAATAATTACCAATGAATGGGTATGAACTGTCACTAAGTCAAACCGTCCTATTTTATTCAATGATTGTTTTTTTTTTTTGCTTTTGTGTTTTCTAACATCATTCGTTAAATGAGACGATTGAAACTTTGCCTTTGCCTTTGCCTTGTACTAGTTGAGATCTTTGTTCTTCATACCTATCGCGACCTCACATGCCGCCGTGTCGTAATTTGATACGAGGAATGAATTCGAACCGCGTTACAGTATATAAATAAAAAGATCTATCATTCAAGCAGGATCGACAGATAGGTCGATAGAATGGCTTATATAGTGCAGGGACTGGTGGTTAAAATTTTTGAAATTTTTTTAATTGGAAATTTTCTTGAAAAGGTTTGTCTTGAGGCTGGTAAAAATATTTGATACACTGCGAGATTGGGTAGAGCAGGGCTTAAAGGTCCGAGGGTAAAAAAAGTCTTCCGCTAATATTTCGAAAACAAGTAAAATTCGGATTTTTTTAACACAATATTTGAAAGTAGAGGGCAAAAAATGGATAACCAGTTATCATCTTGATTCTTTTGATGTCGCTATCAGGAGATAAACAACAATGTTTGAAAATCTATATCAAAAGTATTTTTTTCGTTCTTATTTGCTGGTTATAAGCACTGTGTTTCGCTTACGAAACCTCAATATTATTTTTAAGTATTCGTAATTTAATAGTTTTATAAGATGTTTTGTTATTTTTAAGTTTGATTCAACAGATGTTCTTACACAACTTGTACATGTGGGTGGGGTATAAAGGACCAACTGAAATTTTACTCTGGCAAAGGCGAAAACACTTAAAACCAGTAAATAAAAGTGTAAATCAATTAAAAAAAGCAATTTCACAAAAAATAAATTAAATTCCTAGTTATTCCAATTATGCTGATGAATATTTCTGACGAAATACCAGATCAAGGTTATATACAGTGTTGTCTTTGTCAAAAATGAGCTCATTAAATTTATATTTTGCATTGGTTGTAGCATTGTAGCTTTTATTTTGTTAAATCTCTCTAAATTTAAAAATAAGACGTTGGACCTGTTTGCCCACTGTCTGTCCGAATTTACCCCACCTATGGGTAAAAAGGGACGGTTGACAAATTCTATAAATATAGTAAAAATCACATTTCTGTAATGAGTAATTAACTGAGCATAGTACTTCGTTGATACGTGTTATGTGTTATGATATAGTTCATTAGGTTTAGACAATATAATTACTTAATGTCAAATTGGACCTTTGTTTCGCGCCCAACCCTATTCGATAAAATAAATTTGATATAAATTTATATCTATTGTGAAAATTTACTCTTATAATTCACTCAATATTGGTGACTGGATATTTATAAAAATGAAATATAAAAAAAAAATTCTACTCACATGTTTGAAAATATAATATATTCGATCCAAATATTTTGCTCTTACTGAAATTCATTATATTTCATTTCATTTTTTTTTTCAAACAATGTTATGGCTGTTTTATTTGTTTGGACTATTGTTACAAATATTATAATTGCTTTAAAAAAAATTAAAAACTATACCAATTGATTCAAGTAGTACAGTACCTACAATAGCCCATGTAAATGATACTTTTGATATAATATATATATGACAAAAATAAATATTTTATACACGGCTATGCATTTAAATGAAAATTAGAAAATGACATATTATAATAAGTAAAATTGAATCAGTTCAACCAATTATAACCATTATTTCATATATTCAAAAACGTTACTAGATACATGATAAATATAATACAATTTAGTTAAAACATTGAAATCTATTAATTAGATTAAATATGAAAGTTAGTATTTTTCACGCAATATTAAATAAAATGCTTTCAAATATTTTTGAACCATACTTATCTTTTCTATCATCTTTTTTTATTTTACGATCTTATTGTATAATTTTGTACGTAAAATAAAACAACAAAAAAATAATCCGTTTCAAAATATTAAACATAAGGCTATGAAAGTATTGTAAAGTTTACATTAGATTTCAACTGAAAGGAATCCTGTACGAATCATCAATAATAAATTATAAATAGTTCTAATAAATATTTCAAATTATTTTAATTTAATTTTTTGTTATTTTCAATTATACTTAGAGTATGTAAGTACATACAAAGTTCACTAGTCTTCTCACTATTTATCAGGAGTTTATAAAATTGTGTGGTTTTCTCTAATTGTAAGCAAATTGAATTGCTTTCAAACTAATTTAGATGTATTTTAGTAAGAAGAACTTTATTTATCGCTATGTATTTAAATATGTGTTTTAATTCTCATCATCTATTATGGAAGAGTGTGTAAATTAATAATTGCACATGTCCATAACTATAAGGTATTATAAATGGTAATCTGCATAGATCATTTCCATCGTAGATCTACCACAAAGCTCTTTTACTATTTGGTACACAAAAATGTTTTCGGCATGTATGAGAAAAGGGCGTTTGAGTTTTTTACCTTGATCAAATTTTCTATATCGAACCGCCCAGGTTACCTCAGCTGTTCGTTTAGAATAAGATAAGGTAACATTCCTAAATATATTCCTTCAGAATATTGATTAATGAGCTAGCCACCGTATTTATATCTTAATAGGTGATTCTAATTGCTTGTTTGCTATGAAAACAATTAATTGATCATTTAGTAATAGGTATGTAGACATATTTTTATTTTGATATAGATTCAGCCATTTGTCGTGATCGTTACAAATGAATGAATTATTAATAAATGTATTTAGGTCCATACATATTTTATATTTAAATAATATTTTAATTAAAATGATAATAAATATTTAAAAGATTCTGAGCAATTGTATTGTGAAAACGAAACCAATTTCATCACAACAAATAACACATATCAAATATACACCTATCTGACCAAGTTCAGTAAAACTCTCAGCTAATTCATTATTATAGAAATGTGTTTTTTACTGTTTTTCAAAAATTTGTCAGCTGGTTCTTTTTACCTCATAGACGGTGTAAAATAGGACAGCCAGGGGGCAAACAGATCCAATGTCTTACTTTTAATGTCAAAGGAATTTTAGGAAATAATGGTGACATTATTCAACCAATACAAAATGCAAATTTCATGAGTGCATTTTAACAGAAATAACACTGTATATAACCTTGATCTGGTATTTCGCCAGAAATAATCGTCAACACAGTTGTGATAAATATTTATTTAACTTATCTCTTGTGAAATTGCCTTTTTTAACTTAATTTATTTTTTAATTTATTATTTTTTATTGTTTACACTTCTACCAGAGTACACTTTTGGTTCTATTCACCCCGCCTATGTGTAAATTTTAATCGAGGTTATATAGACAAACTGTTGAATTTCATTTAAAAATTATAATACATCTTATAAAGTTATTAAATAACGTAGGTACCTACATATACCTAAAAATTATATTAAGGTCTCGTAAACTAAACAACAGTGCTCACAAAACTAGAAAAACTAATAACGAAAGAAAATACTTTTGTTATGGATTTTCAAAAATTTCATCTCCCAATATCAACGTCGTAAGAATCATAGTGATGAATGGTTATACATCCTTTTCCCTCTGCTTTCATATGTTGTTGTTAAAAAATTCTTAACTTCACTTGATATACAAGATATCGTAGTCTTTTTACCAGTGGACTTTTCACATATGATGGGACTCTATAACTTTTTTATAAAAATTTCGGCTGATGATTAATTAATTAAATAATCTCTATGACTATTACATTTATATAAAAACTTTAATGCAATTTTATAATTTAGGATCATCTTGAAAATTGATTATTTTACTATTATGATAAAATCACCAGACGGATTAATAAGAGAAAAAGATTAAGCAGTTGTTTGAAATGCTAATTTATGATTTCTTAGTAACACTCATAAATAATTAATGAAATTCATATTTACATTAGATATTCATTTTATAGTAGTTTGATATAAAATATGTATGAGTAATAAGGAAAAAACATTTTTTGTTTCTTGATTGAAGTGAAATTACTTTATCATGCTATATTGCCACTAAATTTTAATTACACTTAAGACTCTGTTTTTGATACCAAATTGTTCAATTATAGTCCAGAATTTTGAACTATAAAATTGGCTATTAGTTCATTCCCAAATCACGAGCTTTCATAACAATTTTTGGTTGTAATTGTTAATTATATTTTATTAATGAATTTGATTAATTTATGCTATTATATTAGTAGATCGTAATATTATATTTTACTTTTGTATACTTTTTATCTGAATTATGAGAAATTTTGTTCTCAAAACTGTCAATTCTATACAAATAAGATATTTATTTCATTGTGAATATTTAACATTGGTTGTTAAATAATTACATAATATGTTTCAATGTCAAAGAAAAAAAACTCTATCAATTTAATGGACCTATATCAAATTAATTATTAATTGCACTTTTATGTGTTTCATTTATTTTATTATATAACAAACGACAAATACAAGAGTTTTGTCAGTAATACATATAACACAGGGTTGGAAATTCTTTCCCCTGTCGATGGCATTGCGTAGAGTGCTTTCAGTTAGGAATAGGGGTTGCATTTAAGCTCAGCGCAGATTAAGGAGGTTTACCATTAAGTTTATATATGTAATCAATTTATTTGTCTCCCTCGACATGGTAAATTTGACGTGTAAGATATTTGGGAATGAAGTGACAGGATCATATTAAATTTTTGATAAATGCTGATATTCAAAACATGTTTTTTACATAAATATTGTATTTATCATTTGCGATAACAATAAGCATAAAATGTATAGCGTTATTGTAAAAATTAAATAGGTCAATTATTTAGCTTACAATATCAGTATCAGGAGATATATATGTATGTGTGTATTTACTGTCGATGTTTTGGAACTAATTGTAAGTACGTACCATTCTCAGGATAAAAAAATACATTATATGTAAGTATAGGCGCCTTTCCATACAAAATTGACCTCACCCTGGTATTTAAACTATTTATATGCCTTTTCATATGTCTTTTCAATGAAATCAGATATACCATTTTTCAATTTCCAAACTCGTCATTTGGGCGAGATATCATTGCAAAAATGTGAAATTTACTTTTTATTCAAGGTCAGTTTTGTCGCAAATATATGCTATAGTTATGACAAAACTGACATTGAAATCGACAAACAACTAATGTGGTTTTATACACTATAGTCTGGACTATGTTATTTATACTAAACTAGCCGGCCCGACAGACTTCGTCCTGTCAAAAAAAATTGTAATGTGGCGGTGTTTTGTGCCTATCTTTTTTCTATTCTTTGCAAAAAATTATCCTGAACAGAACCGTCACCCTGATAATAATTCGGTGTGAATTAAAAATAATTAAATAAAACACTATAAGCATTTAAAAGTAAGTAATTTTAATAATGTAAACCATAATTCAAAAATCAGTTCAATTTTCATTGTAGTGCTTTGTGATAAACTATGTTTTTGTTTGATTACCTGGCGCATAGACAAACAAATCTGATGGTTTTCCAATACGGAAACAAACAACATACAATTTTCCATGTGAGAAACATGGGTTTTCTCAATTAATACCACAAACACTTAATGATACCATAAACGCATTGGGATGCATGGTGCGAGAACATCTTCTGCTTTATAATATCCTTTGAATATAGTCGGTCGATATTTCGCAACATTATAATTGCGGATCCAACCTTTAATTGAAGATTGTGAGGTGACAATCCTAGCAAATCCAGCGAGTTTAAAAACTCCGGTGGATCGTCTTGGTTAGTTGCCGAATCAACTGTTTCGCCTGTAATTTGTTCTTGAATTTTGAAATTTAATTAATTTACATCAATGTTTCTGGCTGCCAATATAGCTTGATTAATAGAAAGATATTTTTATGTTTATATAAATATATTCAAAATTATATTATCAAAAACTACACAAAATGTCATGACATAGATCATTGTTTTTTTTACAAATTGCGTTGCCTACTCGATTAAAGAAGAAAATGGCTGTTTTTAGGGTTTTCCCGGCAATTACTCGTTTTTTTCTCGCCGTAACAACCATCCTTGGACTTCAGCGAACATTTTAAAAAAAGAATTGGCCAAATTGGTCCAGGCGTTGTTGAGTTATGCGCTTACCAACACATTTTGCGATCCATTTTTATATATAAGATTAAATGATTTTTAGTCCGTGCATTGAACAGCGGTTTGTTGGACTAAATGTAAATTAGCATCAGTCGTAAGTCTACTCATTTTTCTCATACTGTCTAAAATTTTAAGTCCATTTAAGATTTGTTTTCAAACATTTGCATATATTAAGGTATAACACCAAACAGCCACATCTTAGTAATATAATCATGGAAGTAAATAAATTTTGTTTTGTTAATTTTTAATAAATTAAAAAAAAATCTCTATACTATTCACTGTTTTTTTTTGTTCTTTTTCTAAATAAGAGCATGTTCCTGATAATATATATGCAGGGTGTGTAACATCAGGCTGAAACAGGGTGACCATCAAATATCGTGCCATTTTTAGGTTTATATTTTTCTACTCGAAAATTTTTAATAGTAAAATTATCAAGCATTTTAAATGCGCCAACTGTTGATGAAACTTGCCTGCATACTTTAGTATTTTTTAAAAGGCTTCTTAAAGTCGACCATTTTTAAAAATTCATAGTTCCTTTAAACTTGGGGCAATTGTGTTATTGTTTTCGATTGTGGTCCCAGAAATGTTATTCATAGTTACGGTTCCAAACTTTAAATGAACAAAATTAGTAAAAAAAACTGAATAACCAAAAAAATGGTGAAATTTCACCAAAGCTCTAAGTTGCAGTTAAAAGTTCAAAATTTCGAAACAACATGAGATATTTTTTTCATTTTTTTTTTTCAGAACAGTTAAGGTCAATACTAACACCCTGTTTCGGCCTGACATCGCTGGAGTCTGGGACACCAGCCAATACTACTCTTGCATGTTACAACTAGATAAATTTGAAGCAAATTAATATATATTAAATTTAAAATTAATCACTAATTATAAGGCAAACCTAAATTTTATGATAGTACATTTTTACATTACGTGTAAAAAATGACGGACTTGTACAGTTCTGTGTATTGCATAGGCTTGCGGTATAGTAGCTATGAAAATATTATGCGGGATGGTTTACATGTACCCGAGACAAAAAAAATATTTTAATATCGTTTAAGGTTCTATTGGAAAACGCCTATTACAACTTACCCCTATTACATTCAGTAGTAGTAAACTTTTAGTTGCAGTGCAAATTTTACTTATCCTCATTCAGAGAATGCGAAACATGACCTAATATTATATCTCAGTCGAAATTAAAGTATAATAAAACTCTTTTAACTCTTTGTCCTTAACGAATGCACTCATTAGTTAATTGAATAATTATGACCAAAAGAGTATGTTCGTGTACATCGAACGTCCTGGACCGCACATACGTCTTAAGAAAGTATCAAATATCAGAGCGCCTTGTAAGGCGATCCGCGCCTTAGATAAAGTCACCGCTCCCCTTTGCATCTTTAATCTTCAAATGACAAAACATTTGACAGATACCGCTGACGGATTCTTTTTTTAATTCTTTTACTTCTTAAGAGCCATTGCGTATATTGTATATGCAACTTTTATAACGGAGGATTGCGATAAAATTTTCAGTTTTGTTAGTTATCACTTGCATGCAGACATACGCTTTAATAATTGTACGTATTTTAAACATAATCACTTTTTTGTATGACAACTAAAATTTAAACTAATACATTTGCGATGTACCCGTTGAGATCTTTTTATTGATAAGTTACATGCAAAACGCTTTTAGAAAAGTGCCTAGTGGCCCAACTCTACCAAAGGATCGTAAGCTTGGAGTTGCAATATAGGGTGGAATAGGAAAATTCAAAAATAGCAAATAAAACTGTTAAATAAGTCAATTAAGCAATTTTACAAGAGCTAACATAAATAAATAGTTATTCCAACTCTGCTGATGAATATTTCTGACGAAATACCAGATCAAGGTTATATACAGTGTTATTTTTGTAAAAAATGTACCCATGAAATTAATATTTTGCATTTGTTGAATAATGTAGCTATTATTTTGTCAAATCCCTTTAAAATTAAAATAGGACATTGGACCTGTTTGCCCTGTCTATAGGGTAAAAAAGAACCAGGTTACCAATTTTTTAAACACAGCAAAAACACATTGATAACATTGATACGTTGATGAATTAGTTGACAGTTTTCCTGAACATAGTCAAATAGTTGTTTGTTTAAAATGTGTTATCTGTTGTGATATAATTAGTTTGGTTTTCACAATATAATTGCTTAAAATCAAATTAGACCTTTGTGCCCAGCCCTGCCCTACGCATAAATTGTCACAAAATTGTAAACAATTGATTAATTTTTGTGGCAGATCACCATGACATCTGGTTTTAAAAAGAGCTATTTGAATTAGTTGTAAGTGGCATTTTGCCTTTAGGCAAGTTGTATAGACTTGCCATAAGAATTTAACTTTTAAAATTGTGACGATACAAGTTTGAAATTTTGACGCGGCTATTATTCCAAACCAGAATTTTTGTAAAAATAAATGACTTTTTGTAGACCTCTACCGACATACAAAAACTTTTAAAAATTATGGAAACAATTTTTGTTAACAATTAATTGCGAACGACTGATCTACGATTTCTGTCTGATTTCTTTTTTCCGAAAGCGTAGACAAAATTTGTTGTATCTTTCTACTAATTTAAAAGACACGACTCAGTGTCAAAAATAATCAAGACGAATGCTTAGCAAACTTTATGAAATTTCTTTTAAATTTTTAAAATCGGTCCACCTGTTTCTAAGAAAATATCGACAAAAAGTCAAATTTTAGCTCACATGCACACATACTTTTTTATTTTTGATGTCAAACAATTCAGATTAATTTGAAACCTCGAGAAAACACAAAGTTAGCAAAAAGGCTCTTCTGGCTTTAACAAACCTACCCTAATAAACCTATCATATGAAGAGAATTGACACTAATTTTATACTAAATAGTATATTTATATATACTGAAGTAATTAATTATGACCTGTAATTTTTAAAATATTTTGCCATTTTATCAAATTAGTTGCTTTTTCACGACTTATTTCTATAGTCAACTTAGTCGTATCCCAACGTTGTCCATATGCGAGCGGCTTCACAATCAAGCTGTTTGAATAAACTTTGTTTTTTATTATGTATGTTTTTGCTTTCATGAAGGAATTTATAGAACTAACGATCTCACTGATATCCTTTTGGTATTCGAAATTGATGAAACTTTAATATTAATCTTTATAGTTATAATAAACATCATAAAATATCTCTTTCTTTTAAAAAAAATGTGGGCATATATTTACTTAAAAAACAAAAACTATTCTAATACTAGTTGATATGACTAGAATTTTGATCGAAAGATGATTTGCTTTGTTTTGTGTATACTCTAATAAAAAATAATTACCGACCTATATTTTCCGAATATGAATTCATACCTTCAATAAGTGCGCTGTTTACCCACAGCATTAGTACTATATGTACCTGCTTTTATATTTTGTATAAGTACCAACTATACATTTTTTATTTCATACAAAATATTTTTTGTGATACCTGAATAAATATAATATTCGGTATATATTTTTTTAAATGCATGTAATCTCTTGAGATTCGGTTGGATTAGATAAACATTTCAGTGCGACCATCAATTGTCGACCTGGATCTAAAGGATGCCGTCTGTTGAAAAAATTAATATTGAGAAGAGATTAAAAATTCAGTACATATCTCGAAATTGAAATCGGTCAATGATAACTAATAAAAAAATAACAGGTCATATTTATACCAATCGCCGATATCAATTGTGTCAACTATAACTAAAACTATATGTTATAATGGTTATTAGTTTCTTTATTTAAACTATTCATGTTTTTAAAATTTTACTGGATTGTTTTTGTGTAAATTGGTATTTGCAAATATATATTTTTTTATCGTTAATATTTAAATTAAATTGAATTTAGTTTCTGTTATATGCAATTTGTTAGTGTGCACAATTTTAGTCTTATGTTTTAAAATTTTGGGCTCTTTACTTATAATTTTGTAATTTTAGATATATATTAAGTAAAAGTAAAAAATATTTTATTAATTTGTAGTATTGCTACATTAAATTAAAAAATATATTAGATAAAATAAAAAATAAAATTATATCAAATATATATAGGCCAACCGGGTTACCTTCTAAAAAGCAACATTCTTAAGGAATGTTTATCATAACATGTCAAGAACTGTTAACTTCTGATTGTTGTTAAAAATTAATAATAATAATAATAAAAAGTATCTGCTTGAAAGCATATCCATGGTGCGAGAGCCACTACATTACCATTACCACTATCCCTCCCCTTCTTTTTTTGATGTATTTACCTTTTCCCACTTTTGCTTCCATGCTTCTTGATCCTACCTTTTGGCTTTCAGTTCCCTGTATTTTCTCTTCTCGCGTAAGTCGTCAATCATTTGCATTCTTTTTCTTCTCATTTCTTTCGGTCCTTCAATTTTACTCTCGACGACGTCGTGCAGGAAGCACTCTTTTTGCAGAAGGGGTCCGATCCAGTTTTCTTTTCTTTTCAGGATTGTGCTCAGTAGAGTCCATTCTTCATTCATTCTTCTCAGATATTCTTATTTAAACTTTCCAGGTAGTTCTTGTCGGTCTTTCTTAGAGTCCATGTCTCCGATTCGTACAGAGCTATACTCCATAAATATTAAAAAAATAATATTAAATAAAAATGAAATCTTTCATAAAAAAATACTATTACAGATCAAGATGCATCTGTTAAATTTGTTAACTTTAATTATATTTACAACTGAGACGTACATTTTGGTGAAACTTTGATCTTTAGAGCTATTTTAGACAAATTTAACTTACCTATTAGTCATCCATTCTGGAGTATTTTGTAGAAATTTCGTTCATTTTTTTAAATTAATAGTCCAGTCATTTGGTCGTCATGCCGGTACAGTACTCCGGGAATTCTGAAAATTGGTAATCTTATAGATTTCGAGGTGCTCTTTACGAAAATCAACTTTGCCACCTCAAATTTGAACGGCAAGTTGCCGCCATATTGAAAAAATGGCGTCAAAAAACAGCTTTTTTAAAATATCTTCTCTCTGGCTCAATCTACGATAAAAGTATCTATGTACGAATTAAACTAGAGAAAATTTCCTACAATTCCTTAAAAAACCGTTTTTCTGTAAAATTGATAGTTTGAGAGTACGGCCGCCTCAAAGTCTTTGCTGCTCTCGCCGTAGTATCAAATCTGTCCATATATAACAGCACTTCGTACTTGACCATATTCTTTCTAATAATTAATATTTTCAATATTAAATTGAGCGAATAAGATCTAGAAATAAAATAATTCAAATATTTTTCTGTTTTTTTGCTGATTTTTTAACGCTTCATGCTACTTGAAGCTATAAGGTGCTACTCAAGCTATAAGTATATTTACAGCTACTTTGCCATTGAAGTGTTAAAAAATTAGCAAAAAAAAACGAAAAATATTTGAATTAGATCGCTTAAGATCTTATTCGCTTAATTTAACATTGAAAATATTAATTATTAGAGAGAATGTGGTCAAGTTCGAAGTGCTGTCATATATGGACAGATTTGATACTACGGCGAGAGCAGCAAAGACTTTGAGGCGGCCGTACTCTCAAACTATCAATTTTACAAAAAAACGGTTTTTTAAGGAACTGTAGGAAATTTTCTCTAGTTTAATTCGTACATAGATACTTTTATCGTAGATTGAGCCAGAAAGAAGATATTTTAAAAAAGCTGTTTTTTGACGCCATTTTTTCAATATGGCGGCAACTTGCCGTTCAAATTTGAGGTGGCAAAGTTGATTTTCGTAAAGAGCACCTCGAAGTCTATAAGATTACCAATTTTCAGAATTCCCGGAGTACTGTACCGGCAACAGCCTTTTTTTGCACCAAATGACTGGACTATAAATGATCTTGATACTTTTTTCTGATGCTCACTTTTTCATACTTATTTTGTTATAACGACGTTTACTGTAATAATTTAGGAGATACTAAATAAAATTATCTTCATTTATATCTTAATATTTTAATTAATTAAATAAATTATGAATTAGTTGTGCCACTTTTTTGATTAGCAATAATTGTTAATTGTTAATTTACCAGTTAACTGGAAAAGAAGTAAACTAAATGGTAGATTGAGCCTTTGTCTACGTGGAAATACTGCAATACTGACCTTAAATAAGATGGATTTGTCCTGAAATTAAATTATACAAGAATATGGCAAGTGGCACAACCGTCCACAACCACAGAGACATTTAAACAATATATAACAAAACATAAAATTTTTTAAACAAAGTTAACAAAAAATCTTTGGGATTTTTTTTTCTTGTGTTGAATTTTTCTTTCATATTTTGTCTTAGAGTAGTTAAATGCTTTTTATCTGTTTAATTTTCACCCAAAAAGAACAAGAAGTACCACAAATAATCATTATGACTTAGCTAAATTATCTAAGAAAAAACTAATTGCTGGTAAATAACTACTAATGTTAAATTTACAGCAAAATAATAAACAAAGTTAATTAAAAGAATTCGAACAGGAAAACTTACATTTGATTTGCACTGACTGAAAGCAATAATTGGAAGTTACAGTCGAACAATCATACTTCATCTTTCTCAGTATTGTTTTGCTGTTATGACGACTGTCACTACCGTACCTTGGCACAACCGTGCCCAGTTTTCCCTACATAAAAATTCCAATTAATACATATTTACAGATTCATGCTAAATACCATTTTCTATATGTGAAAATTACAATTTTAAAATACATATAGTACAGCTTGTAAAAAAGTAGATAGGGACCATAAAAAATAAAAAATCGCTTGATGCAAAAATCTTTTGCGTTTATTTTTTGCACTCGTTCACATGTTCTTTATCGTAATGATTTTTAAATGAAAGCATTTCATGTATTCTGTTTTTGGCGGTGTATTTGAAGATTGCCGATATTGGTTTCAATCCCTAATGTGGTTGTGCGGATAAATATGAATTGCTAAAAGATTCATTGTCGTTCAATATTCTATAGAAACATCGATCGATCGCTTGTAATCTTGGAATAAAAATAACCCTCGCACATTATTCCCTTCGCCAAAGGGGACCGACTTCTGGTAAATAGTCTTCGACTTCGTCTCACTTTAGGTGTAAAAAATATTCTACGCGCTCTACTTTGGGATGGATTACGATTGTCGAATATGAAATAACCGATGCATTGTGTAAAAGTTTCTCAAATTACACAATTGCACAAATTATTACAGTTAATGTTGTTTCTGTAATGAGTAAATCAGTATAAAAAAGTATCAAATCTAAGTGTCAAGTAAATAGTATCAAGAACAGCAAATGATCTAGCTTTTTGCAAGATACTCCAAAGATGAATGATCCATAGTGAGTCAAATTTTTCTAAAGATACTCAAAAGATTAAAGTTTTACCAAAATGAATATCGCAGGTATAAATTAAGAATAAAACTAGCAAATTTAACAGATGTACCTTAATCTATAATTGTTCTATGATGATAATAAATAAAAACAAAGTTTACTTCGTTTTCTTAAGCCATTTACTTATATTTATTTAAATACGATATAATTGTTTTTAGTCTTTTTGTCTGTAGTAGGTAATTATACCTGTTTGTTTATTTGGTAAAGTTAAAAATGCGATACTGGTGACTGATAGTTACAATTTGCAAGGTAAAACACACAAATAAAATTGAGGTAAAAATGCATAAAAATTGATTTTCGATTTTTTGCATAAACTATGCATGTAAAATAATAATTTATAGTGATTTTCTATATTTAAAATTCTCAGCATAAACCAGTTTGATTACATTATTATTTCTTTAGATTATTATCGCTTTTATTAAATTCTTGTATTTTCAAGAATGAGTGCAGATTATTCATATATTATTATTATTTATATAGAATTCTAATCTAAGGTCCTAAATTTCTAAATCTTATTTCCAAAATGATCTTATTTCTAAACATTATTTATTGGCTTACAAAGTAATTTTTGTTTATGAAAGTAGATGATCGCTTTTATTAACAATCTTGTATTTTTCAGAATGAGTACAGATTTTTCATATAATATTTTTATTTATGTAAAATTTTAATCTAATGTTCTAGATTCATAAATTTTAATATTAAAACGATCTTATTTTTAAACAATTTTTGGTTGGTCTACAAAGTAATTATTATTTACTAAACTAGATTCAAGTAAAAGCTGCATATTCTGGGCTGCTTGTGAAAAAGTCCAAACGGCTGTTTTGGCTTTATTGATCAGCTAAATGTTAAAAGTTGCAGCAATTTCGTTGAATTTTTACTTTAGGAAAGCATAAATATATTATTTTGTTTAAGTTTTTTCCCGACTATATTTTGTCTGATAATTATAAATTAGATCATTTGGTAACATTAAATAGAACTGTTAATAAGCAAATCTTCTCAATTGGAATTCGATTAAGAAGACTTACAATTAGTCGCCCCCATTCTATAGAAACATCCTATAGATTTTAATTAAATTAAATAAAAATCAGTAATTGTTAATCATCATCTAACTAATTAAAGATTCAATAAAGGGCAAAGATTTTCTTTTAATTTAATTGCACTAAAAATTGCGGTATTATTTTGTTTTTACCATATAATTCAAACAAGAGCCTAAAAATAACTTTATTATTTTTTATTACGACATGCTTGAATAAATAAATAAATAGAATAATTAAATAAAGTAATTATTAAAATAAATAAATTAATTAAATAAATAAATTATTGCAGTGGTTTATATGATATTTTAAATTTGATCTTTATGAATTCAAGTCGACTTCTGGAAAGCCCACAGATTTTTTTTAAAACGGCTCATTCCTTTTTTTTGAAAACCTCGAAATACCAAAAGATTCACATTTATCAGATCAATTACAATATCTTATTCCAGAGAGAGGACCGCCGTGCCTTTCGTCCTGCCGATCTGTTTGCAGTAACAGTTGCGACCAGGATTACACTACCCTTTTTTAATCACTCTCAAGTACCTGTACTTACAATTTTAATTGGAAATACCAAAAAATTGTATAGTCCGAAAGATTTGGTTGTTTGTAAGAACGGCTTAAATTTTTGTAATGCCTTTAAGAGTATCATTGATATATTTTTACCGGGATTATTTAATTACTTGCTTGTTATGCGTACTTCCAACCACAGGGAAGTGTTTAGAGACACTCGAGGACTTAGAGAATAGTTTTCAACATTTTAGTTGGCATTGATATTTTTGTTCAAATATTTTTTACTTGGAAGAATATTTCTTTTATGTGATGCATCAACTTAAACTTTTTAAATAAATATCAATTATTTGATGATATCAATTAAATATGCATTATATTTAAAAAAATATATGGATACTAAATAAGCCATTAAAATTATAAAAATAAATTAGTTAACTTTTGTTGGAGCCAATTATTGACTTGGAATTACAGGACAATTTAATATAATATCATATAAATTTATATATATATATATATATATATATATATATATATATATCAAGTATTATTTGGTGTAATATTAATATTGCATTTGGACTTTAGAATATATCAATGTTCTTCTTGATTTTTTCTTCTGTGTACCATCAATTTTGAGATATTTTCTAATGTATGGACCTACAGATCTATATGTCCATACATTAGAAAATATTTTGAAATATCATTTTGAAAATTTATGTTGTTCAAAGTAACTGTTAAAACTAGACAAATGCAGTGAAATTATATTTATTTGTTTTATATTTGACTGATTAGTAATTAATGTGTAAAATATTTTTATAAATAATTTCTCATAAATTAATTTAATAGTTATTCCATCCCTGCTGATAAATATTTCTGACGAAATACCAGATTAAGGTATATACGGTGTAATTTTTGTAAAAAACTTGCCCATGAAATTTTTATTTTGCATTGGTTAAATAATTCAGTTATATTTTGTAAAATCGTTTCAAAATTACAAATAAGATATTGGCTTGCTAGGCGTCCTATTTTACTCCGCCTATGGGGTAAAAAGGACCAGGTGACAAATTTTTCAAAAACAGCAAGAAACACACTTCTACAGTGATGAATTAGCTGGGAGTTTTACTGAACATAGTCAGATAGTTGTTTGTTTAATAAGTGTTATTTGTGCCACAAATTTTGTGGTAATATAATTGGTTTATTTCATAATGTAATTGCTCAAAGTTGAACTGGACCTTTGTGTTCCGTCCTAACCTACTTATGTACATGTAAATCTTCATAATATTTTAACTAAAATGTCTAATTTCTTCAAAATATTATTTACTTGAAATTTCAATTATTTTATTCAATTTCTTGAAGATATGGGATGGCGCCTTCCACAAGAATTACTGGTAACGTATACTAAAAATGATTATTATTAATTATTGAAATAATTTACTTTTTACTATTATAACTGAATATTTTACAAATCTCACATGAGCATTTGGAGGATTTTCAATAACCTTTAAACGGTGAATAAAATAATTGAAAAATTAAATAAATAATTTAAATAAAAATGAGGCTTTCTTTTTAGAAGGTTAAAAATTATAGATAAAAATAGCTATCCAAGAAAATTTAACCAATAGCAAATATATGTACGCTATAGATTTTCAAATTTTGTATATTATTCATTTTATTAATTTATTTTTCAATTCATACCTTTTATAAAAAAAAATTAACTGAAAAAAATCGATTTCAGAAAAAAAAGCACTGCTGATTTGAATAAAAGTATCTATTTCACATCTTCAACTCTGGTTTATCCTTTTGTACATGTTTCTAGGCCAAAATTATTAATTAGTAAATGTAAATATTAATTTCTTTTGGAAAGAATTTTCAAATGATATGGTATGTAAAGAATACTCTCTGAATGAAAATTATTACTTCTTGGGTTAGCTTCGTGAACATTTTGAGAACTTGTCACTCACCGATTGAGAACCTGTGCAATAATTTTAAGTACAACATGTATATTAGCGCAAGCACTTCAGTGTCGGTATTTCTGTCGGGTTTTTCGGTATTTTTATGTGATTATATGCAATATATACTGTTATGGTTTTCGGTCTGGTCATTGTACAAGATTTGCTTGTTACCTTCGGATAATAATGCCCGATAATACCTTCTCATTGTACTGCGGTGTTCTACGATAAATATCGGACGGTCATTAAGGGATGTACTTATTCCTTCTGGCCGTTGTTCGGCATCATCCCTCCTCCTGAGATGGACAATGACACAGGAGATATAGTTTAAGGCTTTCTTTTATACCTTTGTATATAATTATGGGGCCGTGAACTGTGCATCGGCTACCTGTGTTTTCGTCTTTCAACTTTCAATATGTTTGGATATGTTTATCATTAGAATAAATTGAGAAGGAATGGGATATAAACAATCGGAGCTGCAGTAGGCAATGGAAACAGGAATGAATTTATATCGGATATTAAATGGACTAAATAATATATATATATATATATATATATATATATATATATATATATATATTCAATAGATAAGTCCTGGATTTTTTCAATATATTGATTGTTTCTTTTCCGAACAGTAAATCCAATAATAAAAAACAATTTGTTTTTTGAAGATGTTTAATACGACGTTTCGGAACTAGGTACGTTCCATCATCAGGTTTATTCTGTCAAATACAATGTTTTTTAAAATACTGATTAACATTAATTAACAATGGTCAATACAGATTAATTAGAAAAAAAATTTTGTTATAAAGGAATGGATTATGTACCGGATAGATAGTAATAAGACTTAACTAAAAAAGGTTTTATATAAAATTGAGAAGCAAAAATTATTTACCTGTAATAATTTATATATCCATATCACTAATATTTTTTTGTTAAAAACACTCGATTTTTTTGGAAGATATTTGTAGATGTTACGACTACACAAGACTTAAACACACTGATATGGATTTCTGTCTGCCAGATGTAAAGGACAAAGCACGGAACTCTTGGCAAAAATGATTTTTATGGCTCTTGTTTGGTAATTTACGAAAAAAGGAAAAATATTGCTTTAGTAAATGTTGAGAAATATTATGTATATATATATATATATATATATATATACATACATACATGAACATGTATATGCACACCTACATACTCATACATACATATGCACATATCTATATATTAATGTATCCACAATTATACACATGAACACATATGCAAGTGTATGTGTATAGTGTATACCCAAAAACATACATATAAGCATATATATGGATGTACATATATTATAACATATATACATGTATATATATACAATATTCAAAAACTATTAGGATTAATTATTTTTAATCAGGTTTAAAAAATTTAAATATGAGTCATGAATGATATTGTGATCTGATCTTTTATTAACACTTTTTGACGAATTCAAAAAGATTAAACTGCTTTCAGAAAAAAGTCTTTTAAAAAATACAATCCTCTCTATATAAAATATTGGGTTCAAAGGTGAAATTATGTGAGTTTTCGATGGAATGCTGAAACAAGAGTACTTTGGAAATTTCGGCCTTTATGATGAGTGACGCTTAATTCATGTTGTCTCATTCTCTTATGAATGTACTGTGATGTTTGGCCAATGTATTGTTTTTGACATTTTTGCAAGGGATGGAATAAACTATGTAGTATTGAATTAGGAGGGGTGGTGGATTTAATTTTTGAAAACATTTCTTTAAAAGAATATAGAGCTGTTCCTGAAATGAAAATATTTTCTTCTTTGAGTAATTTGGCAAAATAATCAAATAAGCCTTCAATGTAAGGCATGCTGTGAAA
>NW_020538040.1:148378873-148421800 GCF_003426905.1 Ctenocephalides felis
GAAAAGGGGCTAAGAGGACAAAACTGAAACTTTATCCTGGTAATTAATAAAATATAGTAAACAAAATGTAAATTCAGTTGAAGAAAGTCATTTTACAAGAAATAAAATAATATTTTCAACTCTGCGGAAGAATATTTCTGATGAAAACCAGATCAAGGTTGTATACATTGAAAACTTTGTAAAAAATGTGCCTATAAAATTTACATTTTGCATTCGTTGAATATTCTACCTAAAATTTTGTAAAATCATTTCAAATTTAAAAATAAGAAATTAGATTTGTTTACCACCTGGCTGACCGATTAGCCAGTACGTTTACGGGGTAAAAAGGACTAGGTGACAAATTTTTGAAAAATAATAAACAAACATATTTTTACAATGATAAATATAATACAATGCTGCGAGTTTTACTAAACATAGTCAGATAGTTGTTTGTTTGATATGTGGTATTTGTTGTGATGTAAAAAAGATTACGAATTTCGAGCTAACGAATTTTTTACTTTTCAAGAATTTCGATGACAAATGTTAAACCTTGTTTTAACTTTTAGAGACATATGTTTTATGTAGCATACTTCAGGTAAAATATTATTTTTAACAACATGATAATTGAATTAATTAATTTAATAAGCATAAAATATGTGATTTTAAATAAATTTTTATATTTGAAATTAATAGCAATCAGTTTGGGTAAAAATAATGCACTTTTTGACAAATTCCATTCAGACATTATTTAAATAATTTAAATTTCAGCACTTGTAGATACACAGCTTTACAGATAAAAATTATAGAGATAATGAATATCAAGTATTGTTTGTTCGCAATAATTTGCAAGATTGTTTGATTGCAAGTTATAGCGTTCCCAAATTTATAATTAAATTCTTATCTCAAAATATATTTGGAGATAAAGTAGTTTCACTGTAATAGTATTATGTAAATTTTATCAAGCATAGCGCGAAATAAAACAAACGATTAGGAAATTGTTAACCACCGATAAACATCCCTAGATAGTAGGTAGTCATACGCGATTCAAGGTGTACAGGTAACATTCGTTTTAATCGATAGTCGTGTGTGTCTTCATTGATTATTATGAACGATTTATATAAATGACAGCTCCCGATGTGAATTTAGATTTTCAATCAACTACCGCACCGCGTTCACCGATCTTATCAGAGTTTTGATTCTGTTGTCTCACGCAACGAGAAATTTAACATTTGACCGCTCCGGATTTTTATTTGTTTTCATTCCGTTTCACGATTCCCTGTGTGTGTGATGGCTGTGTGTACAATATTTCGGTATTTTTATTTATTTTATATTTTTTGTGAATAATTAATTTCGGAACGACAGGCCGCGGCTAATGCATTGGACATGTTTTGAAAAGATCAGCATGCAGTCAATGTTTTGGTTTTGGTAGGTAACGGAAGTGGACGGAGGATTTGCGAACGCTGATAAGAAATATCGCGGTTTAAAATATGTTTTTATTTATAATGTATTCTTTTGCTGTCGGATAATCCCATTTGCTGATAGTTCCGACTTATTTACTAAAATTAATTGACGTGATCTTGGCCGACAGTTACAATCCTCAATCCGTAATAATAGATACAATAGTTAACTTCCCGTAGGGCAAGTTATAGTAATCGCAAAAAAAATCGAAAATGAAAATTTTTATATATCTTTACGTTTCGAAACCTTCTGAACATTTTGGCATACCTTAGAAAAAATCGAATTGCCAATTCTGCCAAAATATAGACAGTAACATAGCGTTGTTATGTTACTGTCTATTAACATCGCTATATTACACTCTTTTCTTCATATAAATTTGTAATAAAATTGACCAAATGCTATGTATTTGCTGTAGTCAGGCGTTTTAAATATAAAACCTAACCTACAAAACGCACAAAAGTCAAAAAAAGAATATAACACATGCACAAACTTAGGTTTTATGTGCAAAACGCTTGATCGCGCAAAAAGTATGTAGTATTTTGACAGTTTTTACTACAAATTTATATGAAGAAAAAAAGCGTAGCATGGCATTGCCATAATAACGCTGAACGACTCAACCTAAGATTTAAAGCTAAGAAGCAACATATAGTCAAGTTTTCAAGTTATGTATTTTGGTTTGACCCTAATTTTAGAAACGATTCTTCTTTTAAATATATATTTTTATTTACAAAATCTCATCTGATTTAATGAGTTTGAAATTTATGATTTCTTAATAATACCTACAAATATTTAATAAATTTTAAATTTACAGAAGTTTCTCATTTTATAATAGCAACATAGATAATATATACAGACACACTAAAAGCTATATGATCTGCTAAAGATAATTATGAAGAAAATTGTACAGAATAAATAGTATTTCTCATGTAGATATAATTTATATTAAACCAATTATTTGAAAAAAACATTTATGTTATTTAGCATATCTAACTATTATCGCCGCTTGATGTTTTATGAAAATAATAATAAAATGCTTTTTTGAGCTTTATCTGATTATTTATTTCAAATATTATCTATCATAAATATGTGAATAATATTTTTTCTGTTAAAGATTGAGCAATTTTTGGAAAAAACACAATATATATGCTTGTCAGAAATTTATAAAAATCAATAGGATTTTGTACGGATGCTTTTGGTGTGACATACATATAAAATAACAAGCACTTCTTTAAGATTTAGTATATAGTTATTACTTTGATAATCATCTTAATTTGCTACACTAGAAAATGCATTTAATCAATATATTTAATTAAAAACTGTTCCTTGTCGATTGTTTTTAAATAATAAAGTCGATTGTTTCTAAATAATGAAGTATCTTTCCAACGACAAGCACGCAAAGCCAATCAATTTAATCTGTATCTATGAATGAAATTGATAAATCCACAAATCTTCAACAACATTGTACAACGATTCAAAGAAAAGTATTCGATTTTACTTTTTCTTTCCTTTTCGGTTAAACTGGTCAGTCGGTATAAAAAATCAGTGACAAACGAGATCTTTCTTCGAACAGAAACGTCCGAAGGAATATTTTTTATTCGTGCGAATAACTTTTTATATGACGCTCAGGTTTGACGCGGGTCACGGGGAGGGGCGCAAATTATGAAACAGGTAACCGCATCTGTCAAAATATGTCAGGAGTGAATTTCACGACTCGAAACCGCATACCGTTTAAACGCTACTTTATAATAATAGCTTTCAGAAATATTTTATATAATACACGCCCGTTTATCCTTCAAGCAACCGGCTGTTGGTGGACGGCACCAAATTGAGAGCATTTGGTAATAGATTCATTTGAATTTTGTTTCTGATATGCAGTATATGAGACTTGTTTATGAAATGCTGATCCTCTTTAAAAAAAATGATATAAGGCGAATCTTAACAGAAGCACTATATAACAACCACTCATAAAAATACAAGTGCAGTACATTTTGTACATACAAGTTTTATACATTAATTACAATTTCATTCTAATTAATTAAGTAAGAAGCGCCAACCAATTACATACTACTTATATATTTTTATAATAGAGGAAAAAACATTAACTTTAGCAATTATTGTGAAATATTATTAATAGAAACGTAAAATAACAATAGTTGAACTAGTTGAACAACAACTAATGATTTTTTATTTTTAGCTCAATTAGTGACAATGTATCCTATTGAAAACACATAACTTCAGGACTTATTAGCTATTTTATTAAAAACAACGTGTTCAATTGCAAATTAAGTTGATTAATGTTAATTAACTTAACATTTCTGGCTTTTTTATTTTCTTTCTCTATGATTTTTTATTCGCGCACTTTTTATCTTATAATCTTATAATCTGTTGTAGACAATATTTTTCTGTTGAATCTAATGATATTAATATAGTTTTAAATTCAACTATTAGTTTAATGTATATACCATTTATGATTTAACACATATATATATCCAATTTGAGGATCATTTTAAATATTTATTTACAAATGGACTTAAATGTTACTCAAAAAATACACGCGATATTAATTTAATGAGTTTTAGCTCACAATATTTGACAAAAATACAGATACTGATTCGTAAGTATGTATATATATAGCTTTTAATATTCATATTACAATTAAATTTTTAATCACCGTTTACATATATTGATTTAAAACATTAATGAAGCAGATTTTGAACACCGGTTTTATTTGTGGGCAGATCTCGGCAAATTTTCTTTGTTCTTGTTTTTTTCGCAATTAAATATTTTGTTGATAATTATATTTTGTAAAATGTAAAATGAATTATTTTTTAAATCATTGATAGAGATTATAATAATGTTTTATTTTATTCCATTTCAATTTTTATTCGCTTTCTCTCTATTATTTACATTGACCGGTGGAGACGCCGTGTACATAATTTATTTTCACTTTGTTTTATTATCATAATTTATATTGTTTATGGTGTCTTTGGTGCTTATTGTAATTTTAGAAATGTAGATATAGTACATTGATACTGTTGTTTAATTGGATTATATTTTCATATAGAGATGTTACACTCAAATGATATCGGTTTTTCTAATCGCAAAATTTTAAATGTGCCAGATCATATCGATAATAAGACAAATTCAATATATTTTTATTATATTAAATACAATTTATTTTACGAAAATCACATATATTATGAAAACATGCAATTATTTTAATAAAACGATGCTCTTACTTTTTTTACCTTAGCTAAAAAGTATATCAAAAATATATTTGTGTAAAGTAATCGAGGGCAATATTTTTGATGGAGCTTCTCAGATGGGATATACATATATACTGCATATACACCGCCAGTCTCCATCTTCGCGTCGTTTTATTGTGTAGATAGATTTTTTTTTTCTACGTTGATTACAGAATCTCTTCAAACTTTTCGATATATAACAAAAGATTTCTCTACGCCTATTGTCAGAAGCTAAAAATCCTAACTTCACAGAAACGCACTTTTTGTAACTATCCAACTGTTACGATAAAGCGATGCAAAAGAACAATGAGAACGAATGAACTTGAATTAACAGAAAGACAAAGCTTTTCAATTCTAAATGGCATGCGAATTTTATTGTTCATTATTGTGCTTCATCGTATTTTAACTTTTTACTATATTTTACTACACATTTTTCTGTATATTAATTATAAATGTTTAATACGAAAACGAAAATATGTGAATATTATTATAACATATACTTGTTATGCATATATGCGTTGGCAATTAATCAAATTTCTTTCACCGAATTAAAAAGATAAGCACTCTTCAGTTAACAATGCAATGTGCGCTAAGCGTTTTTAATTATCAGGCAAAACACATAATTTTTTGAGAACTGCATAAATTATTTTTGTATTTTCTAACTCCATTACTATTGTATTCAGTGGGCTTTTCATTAACCGTACTTTTTGATGGATGTTGTGCAATCATTGTAAAATTGGGCCGAATTTAACGTAAGTGTTTAATTCGTATCTCATTAATGAAGTTTTCGGCAGAAGAATATATAAAAACATTTCTAATTTCCAAAATAATGATGAATAATAATAATTCTCAAAATAATTAATGTATATTATACAGATAAATTAATATATAGGATTTTTAAAGTAAAAAATTAAAAATGCACATATGAGCATCTGCAGACATTCAAACAAAGGTTTAACTTATATATTTTTAATACTTAAATAGATAAAAAATTGCGGATTGACTCTATTAATGACATGCAGATATTTTAGATCTCATAATAACTTTTCAACAGTATTATTATTAATTAAGTAAAAACCAGTATTAGAATATATTTGCATCATATGGAATCGTATATACCAAAGTCAAAACTTTTGATGTGTACTGGCATTTTTAAATTAACCCTCTATGGGCTCGTGTAACTTTCAGATCGCATTTCAAACTTTTCGATATTTTACTAAATTATTATATTTTTTTCGTGAGATGATGCAAAAATCTTAATTCTATATCGTTATAATGACAATCAATATTACTACTTATTATCTTTGCTAGACTTTTCAACCTAAATTATTACTGATTTTGTTTCCCTAATTTTTTGGATGTAAAAGAGAACTTCGACCCATAGAGGGTTGATTTTGTTAATGAATCTGATGTTTTGCCAACATCATTCATATTTTTGCATATAAATTTTACGTTGAATTTATGAATGTTTGAATATGTTAATTGTCACATAGGTACTGAACAATTACATCGACTGTCATCGTGCATACTTTGTTTACTATGTTATGAACTAAAAATACATCAATTTGAGGTATCCAAGATGGCTTGAGCTGCTTTGTACCTTAAATATACGGTGACAGAACTTTTCGACGCCGGCCGTCGCTATTACGTAACACGCTGTAGCACTTTACAACTGATTGTTCGATAAAAGTCCAACACTGAAAAACTTCATCACACAAAATCACTGTTATCAGTCTGTCATTCGATTAATTCGAGAGTCAGTCAATACACTGAATCATCGGCAAATTATCAATAGATATTTTGTCAACTAAAGATACGATAAACAATACCGGACCGATTACAACTCACTGCACAAGAGCACGCGCTTGACTGAACGGAACATGTAGGAATATCGTCACAGTACACGCGAGTCACCCTCGCGTTTCGATGCGCGCCGATGGGCGTTCTTGTTTTGGGCACGGGGGGCGTTGTTTGCCGCCGCCGTCGGGCTTCCCGTTGCCGTGGTGGGATAGCGCAGCGCAGGGTCCGCTTAGAAAATGGCCAGCGGCAGAAAGTGAACGGTCCGCGGCACGCCGTCGGTCCGCCGCGAAGACCGATCGATCTCGCGCAGCAGCACAGCCATTGGCTGTCGAGGTCGGACGCCATTTCCCCCGCGCCACATGTTCTTCACGTTCTTCGTGGTGGGATAACGATGGTGGGGCAAACGAAGACGACGATATCGACTGTCGTCCTAGTCGGACGAGTGTTGCCGCTCTGCGCGGATACGACTTGTATCCACCGCACTTTGGTACTAGTGATGTGCCAAGTCGAATCAAGTGATTCGAATTATTCGAATCAAGCCTTTAACGACTTGATTCGAATCAGATTTTACTTGATTCAAATCGTATCAAGCCGCGAAATATTTACTGTGATAAAACATGTGTGAACACAAATTTTCATAAATATAAAAAAATGTTTTAATTTAATTCAATATTATAATAATATAAATAATAATAATAATAAATATAAAAAATAATAATAATAAATATAAAAAATAAATCTTGAATTAACTCATGCGAGTCACCCGGCTTTAATACGCTTAAATGTATCACCCGACTCCAATTTATATGACTTTAACCGCATTCAAGTCGATATGAATTCATCCGAGTTTCTATGACTCAAACCGACTCATTCCGACTTCAAGTCGATATGAATTGATTCGAGTTCCTATGACTCAAACCGACTCATCCCGACTTCAAGTCGATATGAATTTATCCGAGTTCATATGACTCAAACCGACTCATCCCGACTTCAAGTCGATATGAATTGATTCGAGTTCCTATGACTCAAACCGACTCATCCCGACTTCAAGTCGATATGAATTGATTCGAGTTCCTATGACTCAAACCGACTCATCCCGACTTCAAGTCGATATGAATTGATTCGAGTTCCTATGACTCAAACCGACTCATCCCGACTTCAAGTCGATATGAATTGATTCGAGTTCCTATGACTCAAACCGACTCATCCCGACTGCAAGTCGATATGAATTGATTCGAGTTCCTATGACTCAAACCGACTCATCTCGACTTCAAGTCGATATGAATTTATCCGAGTTCATATGACTCAAACTGAATCATTCCGACTTGAGTTCGAAGCATGTGTCCGTGTTTTAGCGTATCGACTTATCGAGATACAGTGCGTATGGGTCTTGAGTGTTTGTTTATTTTTGACTAAGCGCTGAGAGCAAATTTGTTCATGAAATATCAAAAACTCATTTAGATAATAAATACGCTATTTAGATTTTACTTATTATCAAAATAAACTACACAATGAGTTTTATACACATACAAAATTAGCATATTTTAATTATGCAAGTAATGGCAAATTCACACAAATAAAATAATATCAATCTTTACAGTAGTGGATTGAATTTTAAGTCATTCGTAAGACGTTAGATTCAGCCCCCTGTTTAGATTAGATCTAAACAATCAATAATATACACATGCATTCGTTCAACGTAAGATTAAGAATATTGTTTTATATGCTTTAGTGATAGAGAAGTGTTTGGTTATATTTTACTGTAAATTCACTTGAAATATTAGTTATATTTGTAGCTAGTTTATTATTATTATATATATATATATATATATATATATATAATATAAATGTATTCATCTCTGCACTTTTTGGAATTAATTATTTCACTTATAAAATTATTAAAATGATATTATTTTTTCTCTTGAATTATAATTGTTCATATATGAACTTGATTCGAATTGATTCGAATCATGATTCGAATCAGGTTTTTTTTCTGATTCGAATCACTCCAATTCGGGAAATTTTCGAGTCGGCACATCACTATTTGGTACCTATATGTTTGTTATGTGACACATGTGCGGAATGCGTTTCATTACACACGTTGTTGCCCGTGAAAAAGTGTGACCGATTGTTGTTGAACGTAATTGAAGCTTAATTGTCGATGCACTCGAATCCGCACAAGCCGCTGAACGGATAATGACAATGATTTATCTATTTATAATCCCATCGATATGTTAAATACTCACTACATTTTACTTGTGCACATATTATAATATATTTAACCTTAATATTTTTATTAACCCTTTCCACACGCATGTCCCCGCTCCGGCGACGTGATACGTATTTCTCCTGCAATGTACGAGTGGAAAGGATTAACAGGGTAGAACGGGCTTTAAAGGTCCGCAGTTAAAAAGGTCCACCATCGATATCTCAAAGACAAGTAAAGTTAGGAATTTTTTAACAACAATATTTGAAAGAAGGGGGCAAAAGATGTTTAAACAGACATCACTTTGTTTATTACATCTGCAATGTTTGAAATTTCATAACAAAAGTTTTTTCTTTTATTGTTATTTTTTTTGGTTGTGAGCACTATTGTTTAATTTACGAAACCATAATTTATTTCTCAAATATACGTTATTTATTTGTTTTATAAGATGTATTGTTGATTTTAGGTTAAATTCAAATGTTTTTTTTTAAATATTCTCTATAAAAGCTTACAAGTAGAGGGTAAAAATAACCAACTGAACTTTTATATAAATATTTATTTCAAATACAATTATGAATATTTCTGGCGAAATACAAGATCACAGTATTATCTATGTAAAAAGTGTACTCATAGAATTTATTGAATAATATAGCTATTATTTTGTCAAATCCCTTAAAAATTAAAACAAGACATTGGGTCTGTTTGCCCCCTGGCCATCCGCCCCGCTTATGGGTTAGAAAGAACCAGGTGACCAATTTTTGAAACCACAGAAAAAAACACATTTCTATGAAAATATAAATTTCAAAATTTAAAATTATATTTCAACATCTCCATATTTAATTTGTACCTAGTTATACACTTTGCTCATGGTTCAATATTTAGTTTATTTTAAAGATTTTATTAAAATTGACACTTTTATTCTTTTATTCTAAATTTACATTCTACATATGCCAAAATGTTATTATAATATTTTTCTGATACTTTTATTATATATCTATATTTATATTAAATGATTATTACAAGTCGCATCACAATAATCTAAATAAATATAGAATAATTTACTATATTCATTACTGAATAAAATCAATCATGTGCATATAAATCACTACAATAGCACAAAAACAATACAGAATATTCATAATATTGATCAACAAAAATATAAAAAAGCAATTAGTTGATCATTATCAATATGTCTATTATTAAATTTACTACGGAAATTATAACTGCAATGAAAAAATACATTTAAAAAACTATATCAATATATGTCAATGCAGTGGCTTCCAAACTTTCGGTATTGTTCCCCCACCCGTTTTTTTAATTGTTGCGCCCCCCCCTTTATTTTTCTAACAATGTAATTTTATAAATACTTAACTAATATTATATTTTATTTATCTAGCTACAAATTAATGAACAATATTATGTTTATTAATTAATTTATTTGTTAAATCATAACAACATTTTTGATTTCTTTTCGATAATAGTAATTTGGAAACGGTTGTACGCTTATTTGGGAATTGTCCTAAGGGTTGGAAACCACAGTGTTAATGATTTAAATAGGGTAGGGCGGGGGACAAAGGTCTAATTTGAATTTGAGCAATTATATTATGAAAACAAAATCAACTATATCACAACAATTAACACTTATCAAACCAAACAAACAACTATCTAACTATGTTCAGTAAAACTCCTAGCTAACTCATCATTGTAAAAATGTTTCTTTGCTATTTTTCAAAAATTTGTCACCAGGTTTATTTTACTCTATGGGCAGGGTAAAATGGGATGGCCAGGAAGCAAACTGGTCGAATGTCTCATTTTAATTTTAAAGGGATTTTACAAAATAATAGCTACATTATTCAACCAATGCTAAATATAAATTTCATGGGTACATTTTTCATAAAGATAAACCTGTATGTAACCCTGATCTGGTATTTCGTCAGAAATATTCATCAGCATAGCTGGAATAACAATATATTTAATTTATCTCTTGTAAAATTGCTTTTTTAATTTAATTTACTTCTTTATTCCCTATTTTTTATTGTCTTTGCCAGGGTAAAGGTTCAGTTGGTCTTTTTTACCCCATCCATATATAAGCTTTTATAAAGGTTATATAAAAAAACTATGATTCTAGCTTAAAGTTAACAATACATTTTATAAAACAATTAATTAACGTATACTTAATGATTATATTAAGGTCTCGTAAACTAAACAACAGCGCTTGCAATCAAAAAAACTGTCAACGAAAGAAAATAGTTTTGTTATGGATTTTTAAACATTGATGTTCATCTCTATTTCTATAATTTGCCTTTATTTTAGTACTTTATGTGATGGAACTTCTTTCCAATTATTTACACTTTCAATGAAACCATCTGTAGTATCGAACGCATCATATCAATAATAATTACCAATAAATGGGTATGAACTGTCACTAAGTCAAACCATCCTATTTTATTCAATGATTTTTTTTGCTTTTTTGTTGCTTTTGTGTTTTCTAACATCATTCGTTAAACGAGGCGATTGAAACTTTGCCTTTGCCTTTGCCTTGTACTAGTTGAGATCTTTGTTCTTCATACCTATCGCGACCTCACATGCCGCCGTGTCGTAATTTGATACGAGGAATGAATTCGAACCGCGTTACAGTATATAAATAAAAAGATCTATCATTCAAGCAGGATCGACAGATAGGTCGATAGAATGGCTTATATAGTGCGGGGACTAGTGGTTAACATTTTTGAAATTTTTTTAATTGGAAATTTTCTTGAAAAGGTTTGCCTTGAGGCTGATAAAAATAATTGATACGCTGCGAGATTGGGTAGAGCAGGGCTTAAAGGTCCGAGGGTAAAAAAAGTCTTCCGCTAATATTTCGAAAACAAGTAAAATTCGGATTTTTTTAACACAATATTTGAAAGTAGAGGGCAAAAAATGGATAACCAGTCATCATCTTGATTCTTATGATGTCGCTATCAGGAGATAAACAACAATGTTTGAAAATCTATATCAAAAGTATTTTTTTCGTTCTTATTTGCTGGTTATAAGCACTGTGTTTCGCTTACGAAACTTCAATATGATTTTTAAGTATTCGTAATTTAATAGTTTTATAAGATGTTTTGTTATTTTTAAGTTTGATTCAACAGATGTTCTTACACAACTTGTACATGTGGGTGGGGTATAAAGGACCAACTGAAATTTTACTCTGGCAAAGGCGAAAACACTTAAAACCAGTAAATAAAAGTGTAAATCAATTAAAAAAAGCAATTTCACAAAAAATAAATTAAATTCCTAGTTATTCCAATTATGCTGATGAATATTTCTGACGAAATACCAGATCAAGGTTATATACAGTGTTGTCTTTGTCAAAAATGAGCTCATTAAATTTATATTTTGCATTGGTTGTAGCATTGTAGCTTTTATTTTGTTAAATCTCTCTAAATTTAAAAATAAGACGTTGGACCTGTTTGCCCACTGTCTGTCCGAATTTACCCCACCTATGGGTAAAAAGGGACGGTTGACAAATTCTATAAATATAGTAAAAATCACATTTCTGTAATGAGTAATTAACTGAGCATAGTACTTCGTTGATACGTGTTATGTGTTATGATATAGTTCATTAGGTTTAGACAATATAATTACTTAATGTCAAATTGGACCTTTGTTTTGCGCCCAACCCTATTCGATAAAATAAATTTGATATAAATTTATATCTATTGTGAAAATTTACTCTTATAATTCACTCAATATTGGTGACTGGATATTTATAAAAATGAAATATAAAAAAAAAAATCTACTCACATGTTTGAAAATATAATATATTCGATCCAAATATTTTGCTCTTACTGAAATTTATTATATTTCATTTCATTTTTTTTTTTAAACTATGTTATGGCTGTTTTATTCGTTTGGACTATTGTTACAAATATTATAATTGCTTTAAAAAAAATTAAAAACTATACCAATTGATTCAAGTAGTACAGTACCTACAATAGCCCATGTAAATGATACTTTTGATATAATATATATATGACAAAAATAAATATTTTATACACGGCTATGCATTTAAAAGATTACTACTTTTTATTAACTAGATGTGAGAATGAAAATTAGAAAATGACATATTATAATAAGTAAAATTGAATCAGTTCAACCAATTATAACCATTATTTCATAATACAATTTAGTTAAAACATTGAAATCTATTATTTAGATTAAATATGAAAGTTAGTATTTTTCACGCAATATTAAATAAAATGCTTTCAAATATTTTTGAACCACACTTATCTTTTCTATCATCTTTTTTTATTTTACGATCTTATTGTATAATTTTGTACGTAAAATAAAACAACAAAAAAATAATCCGTTTCAAAATATTAAACATAAGGCTATGAAAGTATTGTAAAGTTTACATTAGATTTCAACTGAAAGGAATCCTGTACGAATCATCAATAATAAATTATAAATAGTTCTAATAAATATTTCAAATTATTTTAATTTAATTTTTTGTTATTTTCAATTATACTTAGAGTATGTAAGTACATACAAAGTTCACTAGTCTTCTCACTATTTATCAGGAGTTTATAAAATTGTGTGGTTTTCTCTAATTGTAAGCAAATTGAATTGCTTTCAAACTAATTTAGATGTATTTTAGTAAGAAGAACTTTATTTATCGCTATGTATTTAAATATGTGTTTTAATTCTCATCATCTATTATGGAAGAGTGTGTAAATTAATAATTGCACATGTCCATAACTATAAGGTATTATAAATGGTAATCTGCATAGATCATTTCCATCGTAGATCTACCACAAAGCTCTTTCACTATTTGGTACACAAAAATGTTTTCGGCATGTATGAGAAAAGGGCGTTTGAGTTTTTTACCTTGATCAAATTTTCTATATCGAACCGCCCAGGTTACCTCAGCTGTTCGTTTAGAATAAGATAAGGTAACATTCCTAAATATATTTCTTCAGAATATTGATTAATGAGCTAGCCACCGTATTTATATCTTAATAGGTGATTCTAATTGCTTGTTTGCTATGAAAACAATTAATTGATCATTTAGTAATAGGTATGTAGACATATTTTTATGTTGATGTAGATTCAACCATTTGTCGTGACTCGTGAATGTTGCTAATGAATATATACTTAGGTCCCTACATATTTTGTATTTAAATAATATTATAATTAAAATAATAATAAATATTTGAAAGACTCTGAGCAATTGTATTGTGAAAACGAAACCAATAACGATATAACAAACGATTATATAAAAATTTCAATGCAACTTCATAATTTAGGATCATCTTGAAAATCATAAGTTTTTCACTGTTATGATAAATCACCAGACGGATTAATTAAGAGAAAAAAATTAGTTGCTTGAAATGCTAATTTATGATTTCTTTGTAACACTCATAAATAATTAATGAAATTCACATTTACGTAGTTATTCCTTTTAATGTAGTTTGATATAAAATATGTATAAGTAAGGATTAATAACAATGGATTTGTGTTGTATATGTCCTACACAAAAAATCTTTTTTGTTTCTTGATTGAAATGAAATTACTTTTATGCTATATTGTTACTGAATTTTAATTATACTCAAGACTTTGTTTTTGATGCCAGATGGTTCGATTTTAGTGTAACAACCTCAAAAATTGGTTATTAGTTCATTCTCAAATCACGTGCTTTTATAACCTAAAAATGCATAATTTTTGGTTTTATTTATTAATGATTTTGTGTTATTATATTAATAGATCGTAATATCATAGTTTACTTTTGTATACATTTTATATGAATTATGAGAGAAATTTTGTTCTCGAAATTGTCAATTCTATATAAATAAGATAATTGTTTCATTGTGATTATTTAACATTGGCTGTTAAATAATTACATAATATGTTTCAACGTCGAAAAAAACCTCTATCAATTTAATATACTTATATCAAATTAATTATTAATTGCACTTTTATGTGTTTCATTTATTTTATTATATAACAAACGACAAATACAAGAGTTTTGTCAGTAATACATATAACACAGGGTTGGAAATTTTTTCCCCTGCCGATGGCATTGCGTAGAGTGCTTTCAGTTAGGAATAGGGGTTGCATTTAAGCTCAGCGCAGATTAAGGAGGTTTACCATTAAGTTTATATATGTAATCAATTTATTTGTCTCCCTCGACATGGTAAATTTGACGTGTAAGATATTTGGGAACGAAGTGACAGGATCATATTCAATTTTTGATAAATACTGATATTTAACACACGTTATTTTACATAAGAATTAAGTTTTTAATTTTTGATTGCAATAGGCATAAGATGTATAACAATATTGTAAAAATTATAAAGGTCAATAATTTAGCTTACAATATCAGTATCTAGAGATATATATGTATTATTGTCGATGTTTCGGAACTAATTGCAAGTACGTACCATTCTCAGAATATAAGAATAGATTGACCTCACCCTGATGTTTAAACTATTTATAAGCCTTTTATATATATATATTTTAAATAAACTCAGATATACCAATTTTCAATTTCCAAACTGTCATTTGGGCGAGATATCATTGAAAAAATGCGGAATTGGTCTTTTTTTCAAGGTCACTTTTGTCGTAAATATATGCTACAGTTACGACAAAACTGACCTTGAAATCGACAAACAACTAATGTGGTTCTATACACTATAGTCTGGATTATGTTATTTATAATAATATTACAATAAAATTAAGAATATTATAATAAATATTCTTAAATGATTCTTCGTTCGTGCATTGAACAGCGGTTGTTTGGACTAAATGTTAATTGCCGTCAGTCGTAAGCTCTTATTCTTCTCATACAGTCTAAAATTTCGCATACAGTCTATTTAAGATTTTCTTTAAACATTAAGGTATAACACTAAACAGCCACATTTTAGTAATATAGTCATAAGGGTAAATAACTTTTGTTTTGTTAATTTTTTATCAATTAAAACTATACGATCTACTGTTTTATTTTAAACTATATTTTTTTATCTTTTTCTAACTAAGAACTTGTTCCAAATAGAAGATGGAGAGTACTGATGATGGAGAATATTCAGTTGAAATATATACAAGGTGTTTAGGTTTTTATTTTTTTACTCAAAAATTTTCAATAATAAAATTATCAAGTATTGTACCATTTTAAAACCCTGATTAAATGCGCTAACTTTTTATGAAACTTGCCAGCACACTTTAGTATATTTTTTTAATAGGGGGCCTCTCAAAGTCAACAGATTTTAAAAATTGTAAATTCATAGTTTAAAAAAAGTCTTAATTCTTGTAAACATGGAGCAATTGTGTTACTGTTTTTGATTGTGATCCTAGAAATAGTATTCACGGTTACGGTTTCAAACTTTAAATGAAAAAAATTAGTAGAAATTAACTAAAATAACCAAAAAATAAAGATAATTTCACCAAAGCTCTAAGTTGCAGTTAAAAGCTCATAAATTCCAAACAACGTGAGATAATTTTTCTAACTTCCCGTAGAGTAAGTTATTGTAATCGTCCAAAAATCTAAAATGAAAACTTTTGCACATTTTCACGTTTCAGAGTTTCTGAACATTTTGGCATACTTTAGAAAAAAATGTATGTATGTATGTGTGTGTGTGTATGTATGGATACAATACCTCCTCCACGTTTTCGGGAGCACGGATCGCCCGATTCAAAAAACATTCAATTCGTATTGATACGAAGAAGTGGTGATTAGTTTTTGGCAAAGGCATGTTTTGCAGTTTCAGAGATACGGAACTAAATAATAATATATTGGAATAATATATTGGAAATCGCAGTTTTTGACTGAACTATCCATCCTATTTGAATGATTCAGAAAACTTTCTGCTTGTATTAATAAAACGATTGTTTTTAGTGTAAGAAAACATTTTTTTTTTTGAATATCGGAAATAATTCGGATTTCAATTTTGATTTTAGCTAAAGTTTTATAGCTCACTTATATACTTCAAATAAATAATTATAACTTTGCAATTTAGTTTATATAATTCTCATAAATATTAGACAATGTCTTTCATTTTAAATCCGATTGATTAGGTTTTATTTATTCACTTTTCATGTAAACAAATAGAAATATCGTCGTATAATTTATAAGTTCTTATATTTTGTCTATAACACGCGAATTATGAAAGGTACAGTATTTATAATAATCTATTTAGTTTTATACTAGTTTTATATTTATTTAGGACAGTTAAGGTCAATACTATCACCCCGTTTCGCTTTGACGTCGAGCTCTGGGACATCCTATATACCTGCATAATTAATCCATGGTTTGTTTTTTTCACATTAATCAAGATAATTATTTAAACAATAATAAGCAATCACAAAAATTGTTACGCATTATCAAAGATCGATAAATTTGAAGCAAATTAATATAATAACGCGAACCTAAATTTTATGATAGTACAATTTTATATTACGTGTCAAAAATGACGGACCTGCACAGTTCTGTGTATTGCATGGGCCTGCGGTATAGTAGCTATGACAATATAATGCAGGATGGTTTATATGTAACCGAGACAAAAAAATATTTTAATATCGTTTAAGGTCCTATTAGAAAACGCCTGTTAGTATTAGTAGTAAACTTTTAGTTGAAGTGCAAATTTTACTTATCCTCATTCAGAGAATGCGAAACATGACCTAATATTATATCTCAGTCGATATTAAGGCATAATAAAATTCTTTTAGGTCTGTCCTTAACGAATGCACTCATTAGTTAATTGAATAATTATGACCAAAAGAGTATGTTCGTGTACATCGAACGTCCTGGACCGCACATACGTCTTAAGAAAGTATCAAATATCAGAGCGACTTGTAAGGCGATCCGCGCCTTAGATAAAGTCACCGCTCCCCTTTGCATCTTTAATCTTCAAATGACAAAACATTTGACAGATACCGCTGACGGATTCTTTTTTTAATTCTTTTTACTTCATAAGATCCATTGCGTATATGCAACTTTTATAACGGAGGATTGTATGCTCGTATGCTTTAATAATTTTACACATTTTCAACGTCATCACTTTTTTTATAACAATTTAAGTTTAAACAAGTATTATATTTGCAATGTACCCGTCGAGATCATTTTATTGATATGTCACATGCAAAACACTTTTAAAAAATGCCTAATGGCAAGTTGCTAACTTTTATGCACACTTGCCCAACTCTACCAAACGATTGTAAGTTGGAGTATACAATTTAAAGTAGAGCAGGGCTTAATGATCCACTGGTGAAAAAGTCCACCACCAACATCTTAGAAACCAGTAAAGTTAAGAATTTTTTAACAACAATATTTGAAAGTAGACGGAAAAAGATGTTTAAGGGGGGCGATACATGTAATCGCCTTAATTTTTACCATTTTTTGAGGACTTTTTAAACTGGGAAGGAATGATTGAATCTTTTTGAACTTTTTTAGGGTTATTTATTATATATTAAACTACACAAAAAAAATTTTTTTTTATTTTTTTTTTTAAATGGCTGCCGTAAAAATAAATCTGCCAAGACCCTCTCGGAAAACGCCATCAATTTGCGGGCGTTCTCACTTTTCGTACGGTGATCTGATCTTAAAAAAATTAGTTTGTACGTGTTCATAAAACATATATCTTCTAGTTAAACCAAAAAAATTTTAAAAAAGTCACAAAATCGTAAATTGGCACACCTTAGAAAAAAAAAGTTCGATTTTTCACCTTTTTTTCAATGGTTTTTTTGGTAAAAGGGTTAATTTTTGGAATTTTTTTTGGAATGTTTGAGGTTTAACTAGAAGCTATTACTGTAAAGTAGATGTGTGCAAAATTTCATTGGAATCGGTTGAGAACTTTTTGAGTTATCCCGCCCGCAAATTTCAAAAATGTCGTTTTGAGAAAAACGCGTTTAAAGTTTTGACACAGAAACAGATAAGAGTACAATAGCACTCAAGCGTCGAGTTGAGGCATGGCACTTAAATGAGTTTTTATTGTATAAATAATGATAATTTTGTTTTGAATATTTACAGGCATATTTTTGAGATGTTATTGTAACGATTTATGAAAAAAAAAATCGATTTTTTTTTCTTGTTACATGTATCGCCCCCCTTAACTAGCTATCACTTTGATTCTTACGACGTCGCTATCGGCAGATATACAGCAATGTTTGAAAATTCATAACAAAAGTATTTTCTTTCTTTGTTAGTTTCTTTGGTTGTGAGCACTATTGTTTAGTTAACAAGACCTCGATATAATTTTTAAGTATACGTTATTTAATTGTTTTATAAGATGCAGATATTGTTAATTTTAAGTTAGATACAACAGTTTTCCTTATATAATCTTTATAAAATCTTACATGTGGGCGGAGTAAAAAGGTCCAACTGAACCTTTACCCTGTCAAAGATGTAAATAATTGAAAGTAGCAAATAAGAATGTAAAATAAGACAAATAAAGCAATTTCACAACTCTGCTGATGAATATTTCTGATGAAATACCAGGTCAATGTTGGAGTTTACTTCTCTGAAAAATGTAACAAATGTAAATGAAATTTATATTTTGCATTGCTTGAACAATGTAGTTATTATTTTGTAAAATCCCTTTGAAATTAAAATAAAAACATTAGACCTGTTTGCTTTCTGGTCGTCTGAATTTACACCGTCTATGGTGTAAAAAGAACCAGGTTACAAAATTTTGAGAAACGGTAAAAAAACACATTTCTACAATTGATGAATTGAAGCTTGGAGTTTTACTTAACATAGTCAGATAGTTGTTTCTTTGATACGTGTTATTTATTGTAATATTTAATTAGTTTGGTTTTCACAATATAATTGCTCAAAATCAAATTGTACTTTTAAGCCTTGCCCGACGTATAAATTGACACAAAATTATGAACAATTGATTAATTTTTAATTTGCTGTTTAAATTTTTAAAAGTTTTAGGTGACATTTTGCCTTCAGGCAAGTTTCATAGACTTATAAATGAGAATTCATCTTTTAAAATTGTGACGATACAAGTTTGAAATTTTGACGCGGTCTATTATTCCAAGCTTCAAACAATTTTTGTAATTAAATGACTTCTTGTAAACCTCTACAATCATACAAAGATTTTCAACAATTATGGAAACATTTTTGTCTAACAATTAATTAATGAACGACTAATTGATTTATTTTTTCCGAGAACGTAGACGAAATATGTTATACTTTTCTGCTAATTTAAAAGACACGGCTCAGTGAGCCGATCGCAAAAGTAATCAAGACTAGTTCTTAGCAAATTTTATGAAATCACTTTCAAAATTTCAAAATCGGTCCAGCTGTTTTTGAGAAAACGTCGACAAATGGTCAAATTTTAGGTCACATACCCACACGCATTCAGTTTTTATTTTTGGTCTCAAACAATTCAAAATAATTTGAAACCTCGAGAAATCACAAAGTTAGCAAGTCGGATTTTCTAGCGAAAACGAACCTTCTCTTTAAGAAGCTAATTAACCTATCATATGAAAATAATTACCACTAATTTTTATAATAAATCGTATATTTATTTATACTCAAGTACTTAATTATAGACTGTAATTTTTAAAATATTTTGTCATTTTATCAAATTAGTTGCTTTTTTCACGACTTATTTCTATAGTCAACTTAGTCGTATCCCAACGTTGTCCATATGCGAGCGGCTTTACAATCAAGCTGTTTGAATAAACTTTGTTTTTTTATTATGTATTTTTTTGCTTTTATGAAGGAATTTATATAACTAACGATCTTACTGATATCCTTTTGGTATTGGAAATTGATAAAACTCTAATATTAATCCTTATAGTTATAATAAACATCATATTTTTTTTCTTTTTTTAAAAAAAATGTGGGCACATATTTACTTAAAAAACAAAAATTATTCTAATACTAGTTAACATGACTAGGACTTTGATTGATAGATGATTTGTTTTGTTTTATGTGTACTCTAATAAAAAATAATTACCGACCTATATTTTCCAAATATGAAATCATCCCTTTAGTAAGTGCGCTGTTTACCCACTGCATTAGTACCATATGTACCTGCTTTTATATTTTGTATAAGTACCAACTATACATTTTTTATTTCATACAAAATATTTTTTGTGATACCTGAATAAATATAATATTCGGCATATTTCTTTCTAAATGCATGTAATCTCTTGAGATTCGGTTGGATTAGATAAACATTTCAGTGCGACCATCAATTGTCGACCAGGATCTAAAGGATGCCGTCTGTTGAAAAAATTAATATTGAGAAGAGATTAAAAATTCAGTACGTATCACGAGATTGAAATCGGTCAATGATAAGTAATAAAAAAAATAACAGGTCATATTTATACCAATCTAGTTGATATCAATTGTGTGAACTATAACTAAAACTATATATTATAATGGTCATCAGTTTCTTTATTTAAACTATTCATGTTTTTAAAATTTCATTGTATTTTTAATATGTGAATTGTTCTTTGAAAATTGCAAATATATATTTTTTTACCGCGAATATTTAAATTAAATTGAGTTTAGTTTCTGTTTCACGTAGGAGGTACACAACCTTAACCTATACGCAATTCGTTAGTTTGCACAATTTTAGTCTCATATTTTAAAATATAAGGCTCATGTCTTATAATTTTATAATTCTAGGCATATGTTAAGTAAAAGTAGCAAATATTTTCTATATTAGTAGTATTGCTACATTAAATTAAAAAATATATTAGATAAAATATAAAATAAATTATATCAAATATATATAGGCCAATCGTGTTGCCTTCTGAAAAGCAACATTCTTAAGGAATGTTTATCACAACAGGTCAATAACTGTTCAAATTGCTGTTAAAAACTAATATTGAATATAAAAATGAAATCTTTTATGAAAAAATACTATTACAGATCAAGATGCACCTGTTAGCATTGTTAACTTTATTTATATTTACACTTTTGAGACGTTCAATTTGGCGAATCTTTGATTTTTAGATCTTTTCTAGAAAAATTTAACTCACCTGTTATTCATCCATTCTGGAGTATTTTGTAGAAAGTTTGATCATTTTTTGAAATTAAATAGTCTTGATACTTTTTTCTGATACTCAGATTTGTTACTTTTTTATACTTATATAGTAATTACGACATTTACTGTAATAATTGAAGAGATACTAAATAGAATTATCTTAATTAATATCTTAATATCCTAATTAATTAAATAAATTATGATTTAGTAGGGGTGACGGTGTGCGGTTGTGCCACTTTCTTAATATCTTAATCAATTAAATAAATTATGAATTAGTAGGGAAGACTGAGTACGGTTGAGCCACTTTTTTTCGATTAGCAATAATTTTTTAATTTACTAGTTAGTTGGAAGAAAAGTGAACTGAATGGTAATTTGAACTCCGTCTACGTAGAAATACTACAATACTGAACTTAAATACGATAGATTTGTCATAAAATCAAATAAAAGTTAACTTTGTCATAAAATCATTATACAAAATAGGGCAAGTGGCACAACCGTCCATAACTACAGAAACATTTAAACAAAGCTCATGATTAAAATATAACAATATATAATGGACTATAAGTTTTTAAACAAAGTTAACAAGAAATCTTTGAATATTTTTTTTCTTGTGTTGAATTTTTCTTTTCTTTCCTCTTTCATATTTTGTCTTTAGTTTAGTTAGATTTTTCTTTATTTGTTTAATCTTCACCCGAAAAGAAATACATGTCACAACCGTACCCACTAAATTTGTCACAAATAATCATTATGACTTGGCTAATTTATCTAATTATAAGAAAAGACTAATTGCTGGTAAATAACTACTAATGTTAAATTTGCAGCAAAATAATAAACAAAGTTAAATAAAAGAATTCGAACATGAAAACTTACATTTGACTCTTTAACAGCAATGTGGTTTACAGATGATGTTAATGTAAAGCACTGACTGAAAGCAATAATTGAAACTTGTTCGAACAATCATACTTTATCTTTCTCTCTTTGGACCCTATCTCAAAATCAGTATAGTTTAGCTGTTATGGCGACTGTCACCTGTACCCTGACACAACTTTGTCCAGTTTCCCTTACATAAAAATTTCAATTAATACATATGTACAGATTCATGCTAAATACCAATTTCTATGTATGAAATTTACAATTTTAAAATACATATAGTACATCTTGTAAAAAAGTAGATAGAGGGACCATAAAAAATAAAAAATCGCTTGATGCAAAAATCTTTTGCGTTTATTTTTTGCACTCGTTCACATGTTCTTTATCGTAATGATTTTTGAATGAAAGCATTTCATGTATTCTGTTTTTGGCGGTGTATTTGAAGATTGCCGATATTGGTTTCAATCCCTAATGTGGTTGTGCGGATAAATATGAATTGCTAAAAGATTCATTGTCGTTCAATATTCTATAGAAACATCGATCGATCGCTTGTAATCTTGGAATAAAAATAACCCTCGCACATTATTCCCTTCGCCAAAGGGGACCGACTTCTGGTAAATAGTCTTCGACTTCGTCTCACTTTAGGTGTAAAAAATGTTCTACGCGCTCTACTTTGGGATGGATTACGATTGTCGAACATGAAATAGCCGATACATTGTGTAAAATTTTCTCAAGTTACACAATTGCACAAATTATTACAGTTAATATTGTTTCTGTAATAAGTAAATCAGTATAAAAAGTATTAAATCTGAGTGTCAAGTAAGAAGAATCTTATTATATAATCAAGATCAGCAAACGATATAGCTTTGTGCAAGATACTCCAAATATGAATTATTAATAGTGAGTCAAATTCTTCTACAAATACTCAAAAGATTAAAGTTTTACCAAATTTTATGTTGCAGGTATAAATAAAGAATAAAACTCGCAAATTTAGCAGATGTACCTTGATCTATAATAGTCTTATGATGAAAATAAATAAAAACAAAGTTTACTTTGTTTTCTTTGGCCAATTTACTTATATTCATTTAAATACGATATAGTTGTTTTTTTTTGTCTCTAGTAATTTACCAGTTTTTTTTGTATTCGATAAAGTGGAAAATGCCATACTAGTGGCTGAAAGTTGCAATTTTTAAGGTAAAACGCACAAATAAAATTGAGGCAAAAATATATCATAAGAAATTTTAAATTTTTTGCAAAAATTATTCATGTAAAAATGGTGGTAATTATCATTACATTATAATTTTTTCAGTATTCTTCAACTATTTTAAAATCCTAATTCTAATTAAAATTAGAAAAATTGCAATCGGTTGTTTTGGTATTCTTAATCACCTGAAAAGCTAAAAGCAATTGCAGCAATTTCGCAAAAATTACTAATGAAAATATTATTTACTTGAGTCACAAAAATTCATGACTAAGATTTATTGATAGAATTTGATAGTTTCAGTATTGATTCTAAAAAATTCATTATATCATTATTCATTCATTCAATATCTGATAAAATAAAAATCGTCATCTAACTATATAAATATTCAATAAAGGCTAAAGATTTTTTTTATTTTATTTTATTTATTGCACTAAAAATTGTTGCATTATTTTGTTACGACTTACGAGATACGACTGAAACTTTATCATATAAACATTAGGTTTGAAGAGTCTGAATTAAATTTATTATTTTTGATTACGACTTGCTTAAAAAAATATATAAAATAATCATATCCAATAATTAATAAAATAAATAAATAAACAAATAAAATAAATAAATCGATTAATGCAGTGGTTAATATGATATTTTAAATTTGAACTTTATGATTTCAAGTCGACTTCTGGAAAGCCCAAAGATTTTTTTTAAAACGACTCATTCCTTTTTTTGGAAAACCTCGAAATACCAAAAGATTCACATTTATCAGATCAATTACAATATCTTATTCCAGAGAGAGGACCGCCGTGCCTTTCGTTCTGCTGATCTGTTTGCAGTAACAGTTGCGACCAGGATTACACTACCCTTTTTTAATCACTCTCAAGTACCTGTACTTACAATTTTAATTGGAAATACCAAAAAATTGTATAGTCCGAAAGATTTGGTTGTTTGTAAGAACGGCTTAAATTTTTGTAATGCCTTTAAGAGTATCATTGATATATTTTTACCGGGATTATTTAATTACTTGCTTATTATGCGTACTTCCAACCACAGGGAAGTGTTTAGAGACACTCGAGGGCTAACAGAACAGTTTTCATTTTAGGTAGGATTTATATTTTTGTTCAAATATTTTTTACTTGAAATAATATTTATTTTATGTGATGCATCATTATGCATCAAATTAAACTTTTTAAATAAATATCAATTATTTGATGATATCAATTGAATATACATTATATTTAAATAATATATGGATACTAAATAAGTCATTAAAATTATAAAAATAAATTAGTTAACTTTTGTTGGAGCCAATTATTGACTTGGAATTACTATAAAATAGAATTTATATGAAATATTATATATATATATATATATATATATATAACAGGTATTATTTAATATAATATTAATATTACATTCGGACTTTTAAATATTTCAATGTTAAGTTTGATCTTTTTTTCTGTGTACCATTAATATTGAGATATTTTTTAATGTATAGATCTAACGACATGACATTTTGAAAATTTGTGTTGCAAAGTAACTTGTTAAAACTAGACAAAATCAGTAAAATTATATTTGTTTTGTATTTGAATGATTAGTAATTAATGTGTAAAATATTTTTAGAGTGAACTTTGCATTTGCAATACAAATATATATATGGTTATATACAGTGTATTTTTTGTAAAAAACGAGCCCATAAATTTTTTATTTTGCATTGGTTAAATAATTCAGCTATTATTTTGTAAAGTCGTTTTAAAATCACACAATAAGACATTGGCTTCTTGGACGTCCTATTTTACTCCGCCTATTGGGTAAAATGGACCAGATGCCAACAGCAAAAAACACATGAGCTGAGAGTTTTACTCAAGATCTGATAATCGTTTGTTTTAATATGTGTTATTTGTTGTGATATAATTGGTTTGTTTTCATGATATAATTGCTTAAAGTCAACCTCGATCTTTCTGCCCCGCCCTACCCTACTTATATACATTTATAATTCTTGAAATAAAATCGTCTTTATTTTCAAAATATTATTTGCTGAATTTTCCGATTATTTTATTCAACTTTCTGAGGATATTGCACGGCGCCTTCCTCAGGAATTATTGATAACAAATAATAAAAATGATTAATTAATTAAATTAATAATATTGAAATAATTAACTTAATAACTGAATATTTTACAAATCAAACACGAGCATTTGGAGGGCATTTATTCTTTAATAAAATACTTGAAAATATAAATTAATAATTTAAATAAAAATGAGGCTTTCTTTTTAGAAATTTAAAAATTACAGAGAAAATTTAACCAATAACAAATATATGCGCGCTATAGATTTTCAAATTTTGTATATTATTCATTTTATTAATTTATTTTTCAATTCATACCTTTTATAAAAAAAATTAACTGAAAAAAATCGATTTCAGAAAAAAAGAGAGCATTGCTGATTTGAATAAAAGTATCTATTTCATATATTCAACTCTGGTTTATCCTTTTGTACATGTTTCTAGGCCAAAATTATTAATTAGTAAATGTAAATATTAATTGCTTCTGGGAAGAATTTTCAAATGATATGGCATGTAAAGAATACTCTCTGAATGAAAATTATTACTTCTTGGGTTAGCTTCGTGAACATTTTGAGAACTTGTCACTCACCGATTGAGAACCTGTGCAATAATTTTAAGTACAACATGTATATTAGCGCAAGCACTTCAGTGTCGGTATTTCTGTCGGGTTTTTCGGTATTTTTATGTGATTATATGCAATGTATACTGTTATGGTTTTCGGTCTGGTCATTGTACAAGATTTGCTTGTTACCTTCGGATAATAATGCCCGATAATACCTTCTCATTGTGCTGCGGTGTTCTACGATAAATATCGGACGGTCATTAAGGGATGTACTTATTCCTTCTGGCCGTTGTTCGGCATCATCCCTCCTCCTGAGATGGACAATGACACAGGAGATATAGTTTAAGGCTTTCTTTTATACCTTTGTATATAATTATGGGGCCGTGAACTGGCATCGGCTACCTGTGTTTTCGTCTTTCAACTTTCAATATGTTTGGATATGTTTATCATTAGAATAAATTGAGAAGGAATGGGATATAAACAATCGAAGCTGCAGTAGGTAATGGAATCAGAAATGAATTTATATCGGATATTAAATGGAATAAATTATATATATATATATATATATATATATATATATATATTATTTTTCAAATTAAATATTTTTATTATTTTTTACAAATGAGAGTTAATCAAGTACTCTGTTCATTGAACTGCTTCCGAGTAAAGTGCGCGAGAAAAGTCATGTTACTTTTAGGTTTTTATTTTTTTACTCAGATTTTTTCATTATGAAACTATCAAGTGTATTATCTCTTTACAATCCTTATTAAATGCGCCATTTTTGTATGAAACTTGCCGATACGCTGTAGTGCATTTTTTTTAAAAAAGGGCCCCTCAAATTTGAGCAATTTTGAAAATTTTAAGTTCATAGTTCAACAAAAAGTTTTAATTCATGTAACCTTGAAGCAATTGTGTCATTATTTTTATTTTTTGTCCAAAAAAGGTTATTTACAATTATGGATCCAAAGCTTCAATAAACAAAATTAATAAAAATTAATCACAATAACCCAAAAATGAGCAAATTTGTAGCATAGCTCTAAGTTGCACTTAAAAGCTCATATATTTCAAACTGCGTTCTGAGACAACATGTATATATATTGTTTAATTTTTTTTCTGGATAGCTTGTATTAATTATGATTTTGAATCTGAACAAAAGGCTTTCCCAAGTTCACCAAAAATTATTTATTTTATTTTTTATGTATATCCAGGGCCGGATTTAGAAATTTGGCGCCCCGGGGCACTGACAAAAATGCCGCCCTATCCCTGAAATTTTACGATCTTTCGAACTTTTTTTAAAGCAATCGCGCTGCTTCAGCTGCGTAGGGATAAAGTATAGTAGCGCGTAAGCGCCGCGTCGAATAAACAATGTTACATAACCCATATAAATGTAAACAAAATTTATACTTATTATTAAAATATTTTTAAAATATCTGATAATTTGATGTGCTTTGATTAATGATCACTTTTGTCCACCAAATGTTTCTTTTTCAATTTTTTTTATTGGATCATCGAAACCGCTAAACCTGCGTCCCACAAATTTAAGCAGTTACTTATTCCATATTTTTTTTTGAATGATATTGGACGCTTCTTTTCTCAACAACTAAATTATCATTTTTGGCATTTTGGCCCGTATCTTCAAAACAGTTGGACCTGCCTTGGCCAATAACTAATCAGCATGTCTCCTTAACAATTGGAATTGAATCATTTAAATCGGTTGATCCGTGTTCACTTGAATAATTAAAAAATATTAGATATGTATTGATGGGGAGACGTGCTGACTAGTTTTTGGCACGAATTACAAAAAATGGTAATTGATATTTAATATTTCTTCTCTGAAACAGCTACGCAGCGCGATTGATTTGCAAAAAGTTCATATTTTTCAAAAATTTCAAAATACAAAAAATGTGTTTTAAAAGTCAATTTTTTTCATTTTCAATTTTTTTTCAATTTTAACGCTCTTTATAAAATGTAATTTTGAGTACGGGATGTTTCAATAATTTGTTTTAAGGCACAATGCCATGCGTCACTAGTTTAAATTTTTTTCAACGCTATAAGCTTGGAAGTGCAGAAATTAGTCATTTTAAGAAGGCTCGAGAACTGAAGAAAATTTTTCTTAAACTTTCAGCTTGTTTACGGATCGTTATATTAGCCAAATTGACAAATTAGATAATGACTTATTAACCAATTTGATTATTTACGTTTGGGGAGGGAGGCAAGGCAAAATAATAAATTTTAATAATCGGTTATTTCAACCCAAATTTTGCATTGCAATCGTATTATGTTTTGTTAATTATATTTCTTGAAATAAAAAATGTTGTTAAAAAAAGTTGATTATATTGTATAGAATTTTTTTCTCACTATCCAAATTTTGCCGCCCCCGAAAATTTGCCGCCCTGGGCAGTAGCCCCGATTGCCCCTACTGTAAATCCAGCACTGTGTATATCATTGTACGTTTCGGGGACGAGATGACAAACTGAAAAATTTTCTAAATTAAACTCTCATTAAAAATGAAATTGTACTTTTATTAAAAATTATTTTTGAAAATACAGCTAGTTATTGATAAAACAAGCAGCTATCAAACTATGTTCAATAAAATTTTCATTTAATTCTTAATTATTGTTAGAAATGCTAAGGGTCAACAAATCCAATGTTTTAATTTTAGATTTAAAGGAATTTTTCGAATTAATAGCTACATTATTCAATTAAAGCAAAATATATATTGATGAGCACATTTTTTGCAAAAATTACACTGTATGTAATCTTGATCTGGTATTTAGTCAGAAATATTCATCAACAGAGTTATCTGGGAATTACTATTTTTTTGATATATTTTTTTAAAAAATAATCTTTTTTAATTTGATTTACTATTTTCTTATTTCAGTTGTTGTTTTTTTTTTATCCCACACATATGTAAGTTTTATAAGGGTTGCATAAAAAATCTGTTGAATCTAACTTAAATATAACAATACATCTTATAAAATAATTAAATAACCTGTATCTAAATATTATATTCTCATAAACTAAATAGCAGTGCTCACAACCAAAAAAACTAGCAACAAAAGAAAATACTTGCTTCATGGATTTTAAACACTGTAGTTTATATCCTGATAGCGACATAGTTAGAATTAAATTGGTCAAACATCTTTTGCCCTCTGCTTTCGAATATCATTGCTAAAAACTGTACTTGTTTTTGAAGTATCGGTGATGGATCTTTTTGCTTTCAGACTTTTAACTCCTGCTCTACCCTATATGAAAAACCATATAAAAAATCATGGAAAACGGGGGTGCTTTTTGTTCAAATAATTAAACTCATAATATATCTATACAAAACTAAAATTTGATCATTTTGATTCATATTTGATTTGTACTTTGCAGGGCCGGTCCTACCTTGAATGCGATGCATGCGAAAAATGCGGGTGCACGCCTTAGGGGGCGCCAACACGAGATTCGGATATGAAATTTATAATATTATTTATATTATTATTATTATTTTTCAATATCATTTAAGAAGTATATAATTTCGTTGCATCACCTGCTAATCTTCGGGCAACGCTTTTAATATACGTTAAAAATTTAACTTTAAAACAACAGTCTGATACATGATGGAAAAGTAAAGATAAATACATAGAATTAGGTTTTTACGATATCAATTTGCAGAAGTTTTCGATGCTATTATGAATATTTTAAATAATGAAAAATTAAATTGGCATAATCCAACATGAAGTACAAGTGTTATGTTTAATAATGAAAGGCTAGAATTTTTTGCTCTCTATGATTTGCTCAATAGAATATTACACAATTAATATTACACATGCGTTAAAAATAATTGAAAATTTAAAAATATTATGCATTACGCAAACAATAATGAACATACTGAAATTCTTGTCCTAAAAAGTTTGGATTGAAAATAAGAATTTAAGAATAGTTCGGCAGTGTGACAACGATTGAACAATTTGATTATGAGTACCTATGAATCACTTCGATCTTTTAAATAAATTTAAAATCAATGTATATTATGCGCTTTTAGATTATATCTATCTTTCTGTGTACTAAATCCAAAATTATTGAAAATTATTTTAAAAAAAATAACGTGAATGTTTATATAATTTTAATGATAAACTATTAAAACAATTAAAATAATAAGGAGGCGGGCGCATGAAAAAAATGGCATAGTAAGGACCCCAGGACCGGTCCTGGTACTTTGTCATAGCTTAAATGGGCTTAATTAATAATAACGGACGAAAAATAAGTGAATAAAATTAATAATACTGCAACAGTATGGGTCTTGTTAGTAACAAGATGATTTTTAATGTATGCATGTAACTCATATCGTACATGGTATTGAACTATTTCATTCAGTGGCGGATCCAGGGGTTGGGTCACGGGGTCATGACCCCCCTGAGCTTGTCTTAAGACTTAGATAGAATACTAATTCAGCAATAAAATTACTTCATAATGATTTTATTTATGTATTTTGTTGCCAAACATATTTTATAAATTCAATATATAACTTATTACAGACGAACGGCGGAGCCAAAGACTCCTAAAATTTAACATACTCATTGAGAACTATAATTCAATTATGTGACCCCCCTTGTTACAAAATTTTTTTTTAAATAAAATATCAATTGTCATTATTATTATAGTCTAGAAGTGCTGCAGGATTGGATTCGGCACTGCCGCGGTTCAATGTTTTGACCGCCGTTGACAATATCGGTTATTGTGTGGGACTCTAGTACATAGGTGCGAGGTGCGAGGTGCGAGTTCATCAGCGCGAAATAATTCGCCTAGGCGTATTTTTCTTTTTCGGCGTCGTCATGCACACATTTCCTTTATACGAAGCCGCTTTATTCTTCTCGAAAATCGGCGACAAATCATAGCTTTCTTCATTCGGATCAGAACGAGATGTCTGCTCGAGCGTGGACGCTAATAATTTTCTATTGAATTTTTCACACGTACGATTCAAATTTAATTATTTACTTTGTGTTTATATTTATATACTCATGTTCTGTTTCATTTCTATTAATGATAGGTAATTGCAATTTAAGGAAATTGTTCTGTTGTTTCTACTAAACTTTTTAAAAATAACATTATTTATATTTTTGGTACAGCGATTCATTGAAAAACAGTGTTTTGACACCTTTTAACATTTATAACTTGCAATAATTTTATGTTAACGTTTTTTTAATTGCTAATATTTTTGTGTAATAAACGAAAATCGATCACAAAAAATATATTTAGTAAGTGTTCAATTAAAAAAAATTGTTTCAAAGATAAAATGTGGATTTATTCAATTTTCAAATAGTGTTTAACTGTGCCAAATTATATATATATATATATATATATATATATATATATATATATTTATATATACATATATAGGGTAGAACAGGGGCTTAAAAGTCTCCGGGTAAAAACGTCCATCACCTATATCTTAAAAACCAGTAAAGTTAAGAATTTTTTAAGAACAATATTTGAAAGTAGAGGGAAAAAGATGTATAAATAGATACCATCTTGATTCTTACGACGTTGCTATCGGTGGAAAATGGCAATGTTTGAAAATCCATAACAAAAGTATTTTCTGCGTTGTTCTTTGTTTTGATTGTGAGCGCTTTTGCTTATTGTTAGTTTTCCAGACCTTAATATAATTTTTAGGTATACGTTATTTAATTATTTTATAAGTTGTATTGTTAATTTTAAGTTAGATTCAACAGTTTTTATATTACCTTTATAAAACCTCACATGTGGGTGGGGTAAAAACAAAAAGGACTAATTGGACTGAACTTTATCAGGGTAAAGGTGTAAACCATAAAAAATAGTAAATAGAAATGTGAATTAAGTTGGAAAAAGCCATTTAACAAGAGATAAATTAAATAAATAGTTATTCAAACTCTGTAGATGACTATTTCTGACAAGACACCAAATCAAGATTATATTTGCATTGGTTGAATAATTAAATATAATCCATTGGACTTGTTAACTTCCCGTAGGGTAAGTTATTGTAATGGGCCGAAAATCGAAATTGAACATTTTTACATTTCTCGACGTTTTGAAAGTTTCTGAACATTTTGGCATCAGAAAAAATGGATGTGTGTGTGCGTGTGTGTATGTATGTATGGATACAACTTTCCAGTCACGTTTTCGGGCGCACGGATCAACCGATCTGAATGGTTAAAAAAACATTCGATTCCTATTGATAGGGAGAAGAGCTGATTAGTTTTTGGCAAAGGCAGGTCCAGCCCTTTCGGAGATACGGAGCAAAGTGTGCAGAAAATATAAATCGACTTTTTGAGAGTACAGAGTATCCGATTTGAATGATCTAAAAAACATTCAATTAGTAATGATTGGGAGAAGTGTTTATTAGTTTTTGGCAAAGGCAACGCCAGCCATTTCGAAGATACGTAGCAAATAAAAACTTGCAGTTTTTGAGAGAACTAAGCGTCCGATTTAAATGATTCAAAGAACTTTATGCTTGTCTTAACAAAATAATTGATTTTGAAAAAAAAATTTTGTTTCAACTTTTTTTTTCAAAAAAAAAAATTTTTGTATATCGAAAATAATTCAGATTTTATTTTAATTCTGACTGTAGTTCTAATATACTTTGAATAAATAATTTCAACTTTGCAATTCAGTTCATATAATTCTTATAAATATTAGACAATGTTACAATATTAATAATAATCTATTTGAAAACATTCAGTATTCTTCGAACATTTCGTTACGTTACGGGAAGTTCTAGCAATTTGCCTTAAGGCACGATGCCATACACCCAACTAGTTTTTTTTCTAGTCGTTTCATTTTACTCTGCATATAGGGTAAAAAGGAACAGCTTAAAATTCTTTGAAAAACAGCAAAAAACACATTTCTTCAAAGATGAATTTGCTGGGAGTTTTACTGAACATAGTGAGATAGTTGTTTGTTTGATGTGTGTCATTTGTTGTGATATAATTGGTTTTCTGCCTCGTCCTACCCAATATATATCATCATTTTTTGGTAGTTCTTTTAAAAAATATAATGTTTCCTTGATAATGTTGTTGAGCATATTTGTTTAGAGGGTGCTAGAATTGAATGAAACAGGCTTCAAACAAATGATATTTAAAAAGTTGTATAATAGAGTCAAAAAATCCATATCGCATTTAGACGTTGGACGTTATACTATCATTTCTTACAAAGCTAATATTGGTATATATATATATATATATATATATATATATATATATATATTTATATATGTGTGTGTGTGTGTGTGTGTCTATATTTGTGTGTCTATATTGTGTTGCTTGTTGAAAATGAAATCGAGTGCGTCGATACGGCCGCTGCGAGCTTCGAGCTGCGAGCTTGGAGCGGAGGTAACATCTTGCGTTGGATAACAACGGTGCCCAATACAAAAAGCCCGGACGGATTTTCAGGCATCACTGATTCCGACTGATACCTTCTGACTATAATCTGTATCCGCGTGCATATCAAGCGGAAAAACTTACGAACTACCTATATGCTGTGTATATACGCCAGATACACACATCGCACTATTCTCTGAAATAAATGAAAACAAAACAAGATACAGGCGCTCGCTATTCGAGAGAAAACGAACGCGCAGAGCTGCGACTAACATTCGATTCAACAGCTACAGCGAGCATTTTAAGGTGTTCCACTGGCTTAGATATAAAAATTCTTACAATTTGTAAATATCAGAGTTCTATAGGGTTCCGTATACATAGATGACTCCAACTTTACCAATACTTTTATTAACTTTTTGTGACCAAATTTTGTTAGGTTAAAATCGGAACGGCAAATTGTAGGTGCGCTCATTCGGGACAGGGAGGCGCGGTTTACAAATTTGCTAATTTTCGTACAATTGAAAATAAAAGACCGAAATTTTCAATGTCAGATGATATTCGAATACTTTGGTATTTTGTATTCGGACAGTTTCCCATTCATAACCTATTGTTTCATATAAGCATGCTCGTTGTCTACATAATTTTTAGATATTTGTAATTTTATTGTCAATTAATTGCGAAAATTCAGTATAAACCTATATTTTATAAAATCGGGACAATCCGCGACAAAAGAACAAAATGTGAGACAACTATTGCTTTTAGGAAAACCTGGGACACAAGGTGAAATCCGGAACGTATTGTCACCTTAGTATAATTAACTAGACCATATCTACTAAAATTAGATAAGAACTGAATGAAATTTTTTTTTTTTGAAAAATTTTGAGTAAAAAAATAAAACCTAAAAATAACACGATAACAGCTAAAGCATTTCGCTAACATTCAGTTCAAATGATTCTTTCTCGCACATTGGGCAAAAATCATGTCGTTTTTAGGTTTCAGTTTTATACTCAAAATGTTTCACTAACAAATATTTTATCTTCTTAAAATTCTGATTCAATTTTACTTGAGAACATTTTTTTTATATTCAATGTCGACCAATTTTAAAGTGTTGAAATTTATAGTTCAACAAATAATCTTAATTCTTATAAACTTGGGGAAATTGTTTTATTATTTTTGACTGTGGTTCTAGAGATGTTGTTATGTGTTATTATATGGTGGCTCTAGTAAGATTCTTGGTTTAAACTTTAAATGAACAAAATTAATAAAAAATTAACCATAATGACCGCAAATTGACTAAAGTTGTAGGTTGCATTCAAAAGCTCATAATTTTATTTCATAATTTTTTTTTAAAAAAAATCATGATAGTTAATGTCAATATTTTCACCCCGTTTCGGTTTGACGTCAAGGTCCCTGTATAAACACATTATTTGAATTTATTTTATACTATCGAGTTAGATAAATATAGTAATAATAAATGAATATATTACTAAATTTAGCCAGTTCAATATGTAATTACCAAATATATAAATGAAATATTAATTACCTACATATCACAGTACTATACGTAAATTATATAAACGCGCAATCATCCCCCAGGATTGAACAAATAGTAATAATATTTATAATACATATGAATATATGTGTCTAGTGAAATTATGAAGTGTGTGTGTATGTACTTAAAGCATACAATACAAAAAGTCAAATCAAGATAAAAATACAATAAATTTGAATTCAATCTACCTAAATTATAGATAATAATTAACTGATGATGAACACGATTCTGCGAGGAAAAATAAAACAATATGAAAATCCTTTTTAGGATCGTTATGAAAAGACAAAAATCAAAGATAACCACCAAATAAAACAATATAGATTAATTGGTAATTCAAGAAAAAAATCAAATTTTATAAGAAGTTCAAAGGAGCAACATGAAGTATCTACATAAAATACAATGGTGATTATAATAAAAACAAAACGCATGAATTAGTCTGTTATTAGATTCTAATAAGACTTTATATTTTTGTTTTAAATTTTTGAAAATTGGTTGTGCTAGTATCATTATAATCTTTAATCAAGCTACATAGTGTACATAGTGTAAAATAATATAATGACAATGATATTCTCATATAATTAAGACAGACTGCTTATAATATATATGGCTTATAATTACTATCTAATGTAACGCACTTTTTTATTATTGGTCCATTATGAATAAATACCATCTTTGATAAAAAATATACATTCGACCAATATTTTTTATTGATGGACTATATTGTATCTAGGCGGCAACTTTAAAAAGGCGGCAACTTTAAAAAGGATATATATGACGATTTGTAATTCCCTAAAAGGACTTTGGGTTTGTCGGTACATTTTACCGAAAAAAACAAGTACTTATTCTATTCCATAATCCGGGCGCTCCGGCTCTTATCTCAAAGATAAAGACTTAAAGATCGTGCGACGGCGTTACAGAATGAACTTTTATTATTGTTGTATACTTAAATATATTAATAACATTATTAATTTCTAGTCCGAAAAATAATTGCTTGAAAATTGCACGTTTTATATGTTGCCCACAGATATCATTCAAAATAAGACTTGTCTTATTGTTGTTGTCTTAGCTTAATCTTATTGTATCGCTAATAAATAAGATCTTAGTTAAGAAGATGGAATATAATTATAATTTTTACCTCATTATATTTAGATCAGTCAAAGTTCAGACCCGATTTTTTTTGTTATTTGATTTTGAATTGCAATCTGGGTATTCTAAAACGTTAAGCATAGATTGCTAACATATTTATATCTGACCAAATAACCACTGGGCCACAACTGTTCTTCCAAATCCGAAAGGAACCATATTTTTCTTAAGATTAGATGTGTATAATATACATCGAGCAAAAATTTGTATCAGCACACACACGCACGTATACACACACCCATACACACACACCCACACACACACACCCACACACACACACCCACACACACACACATATATATCCATTTTTTCTAAGGTATGCCAAAATGTTCAGAAACTTCATTTTTCATTTTTTCCCGATTATTATAACTTACCCTATGGGAGGTTAAAAACATGCTTTACAATTTATTTGAAAATCATAATATAAATTCAATTCAAATTTTATTCTAAATATTAAAATTATAAATATATGATATTTTCATATAAATTGAAATTTTATTTTTATATTATATGTAGAACTTATTATTTTTATTCAAATTTTTGATATATTTATAGATTATTTCTAGCTTATCGTAAGTGAACGTATATTATTTATTGCATTGCAACTGTGTTTTTGTATTCTAGTTTAGTTAATTAATTTAGATTTTTTAGATTTACAATGTTTTATTACAGTATAATTACGGACTAATACCCTTGCGTATTATTTTTTCATGATTAATATATAAAAAATTATATACATTATAAAAATTGTTAATATGCAATATGTAAGAAAAATAGTGATAAAAATTTGCAATTCTTTCAAAAAAAAGTTTGCAATTTTCTTTGAAAAAACATTATATTTTATTTATTAATTTGTTATAGAAATAGTTTATATAACAATTCCAACGTTGTGGAACTACTGGTTCAAGATTTTACCCAGATTCAATATTAAATGCAAACCTTAAACGCCACCATCTAACCATGAATAACCAGATCAACACAGTAGCTTCATTGTATTTTATTTTTGTGGCTCGGCATTACAGATTCGTCTTACAATCTCTTTTTGTATTTTTTATTTATTCGCAATGCGTGCACATTTTTATTTTGATTTTTTTTAAAGGTTTCGTATCAAAGAGGTACGAAATGCTCCCTAGCTTTGTCTTTTCATATCTGAACTATTTTTTTCTACACTAATATAGATACCATTGTAAAACATAATGGCCAGTTCGGGTTTTTAAAACCGCATATATTTTTTTTATTTTATCTAACAGTATTTAAGTTATCACTTGAATCTAACGGTAGTTAATAAAATCGACAGCCCGCACCCAAAACTGATTTGTAATAATCATGGAAATTTATAAGATTTACAATTAGAAAACGATGTAAATAATTAAAGTTGTGTATTTATTTAAAACATATCCTAACGAGTATTTTTATGGTATTTTGGTAAAACACTTTGTAATATAGAGTACGGTTGCTTAAGTCGAACCCCCTCAGGAAATAATGCTGTGAAATTAAGTTCATAGAAAATATTTGGCTTTAATTGAATCTTTATTTAATTAGAATATGATTAACAATGACGAAATTTTAATTTTTTTTATTAAAATTTTACGTTTTTTTTTTAAATGTAATGCCTTAGTCGTACCACCTACAGCCCGAATCGTACTTACCACTTATAAACTGAATATGATTTAATGTAAGATCAACATTAAAATAAATCTCTGCATTTTATACACGTGATAAATACTTTTGTCTATCTTTCTGTCTATATTTTATGCTATGCCTAATTTGCTTTTCCTGTTGATTTTTTTAGAAGAAATTTGTTAGAAGAATGTCGAGTAAGGCTGTGGCGTTTGAGCACGTTTATATTAAATCCAATTAGAATTACTAGGGGAAGTATGGACAAAATGACTTGGTGTTTTGTTTTCTTAATGATATTTATTTATTTAATAATATTATAATGAATCTCAATAGTTTACTTTTTACTCATCTTAGATTTATTGAATACCAGCAACATAGTCTTTTAATGAAGTATGATAACATATATATTAAGGAAAAATGCAATCAATTACAATAACTATTTTGTTCACATGGTATGGACAAAATAGCATATAAGATAACGACATACTGAGATACTAATTTTAAAGAAGACACTTCACAAATAAATTCTTTGATAAATTTTTTGACATCAGCGCATGACCCATGATCCCAAAGGGAACAAATCATAGTTCGTAACCAGCTTTCGAAGGGCTGAGACAAAAATGAAAAAAAAAAATTATCAAATACCTGATTATTGCAATAAAATTTATCGAAATCACTAGTACTAATGTAAGTTCGGTGATTTTAATAAAAATAATTATAAGTAACATATAAGTCTCAAAAAAATACGACAAAACCATCCTCACAATAAACTTTTGAAGTCGTGATACACGTTTGAACTGATTAGGGGCGTCCATTGAGGGGCGGGTTGACAAAAAATCACAAAAAAATACGTGGGGGGTCTAATAAGATATCACGTGTATGTACCTTTTACCTACATTTTCAAAAATAAAAAAAAATACGTTTTTTACGTAAATTTATACGGAAAATTATATGTAACTAAAAATACACGTGATGTTTGGTCGGGGAGGGGGGTAATACTAAATATCACGACGTATCATCAAGGAGGAGGGGGATCCAAAAATTCCTAAAAAATCGATCACGTGATTAATGGCAGCCTCCTTACTGCGACAAGACTGTGACAATGACGCTCAATATCTGACAGGATTTGATTATGGATTTCTTCACGTCATACAGTCGCGGAAAAGTTATTAAAACTGTCCAGTTTTTAAATAAGGCTTCTTTGTCATTTTGTCCATATATACCATTTTGTCCGTATTTTCCCTAATAGATAGAATATTACGTCTAATATATGTCTTCATCTCTGCATTTTATTTAATATGGATATAAATAAAATGCACAATATATTTTGTACTATATCATATTTTTAGTTTTTCAATAGTTTCTATCGACTAATGCTAACTAAGTCTTTTTAGTAAAATTATTTATTATATACTTTCCCCTAAAAATACTTTATATTAAATTATAATTATATTACTATTAGGAGATTAAGAAAATTAAACCCATTAGATTTAGCATAGTTAATTTACATTTTAGATTTATAATTATTTTGTGTGTATATATTACAAATGGAAAATGTCTACTATCGGGTAGTATTTTAAAATATTACTCTACAGTCTACACTTTAGTCATAATAATTGCTGAATGCTTTCTAGGCAGATGGAATTGGGTGGAAATTAAAAAAAAAATATAATTATTTGTCATTGGACAGAATGGTATTTCTAATATAATATAGATATCAATCTCTGCATTGTTATATAACTACAAGTATCATCATTAGATAGAAAAGCAAAGTAAGAACTATCTCTCCACCGTTCAATTTTTTTCCTACAAAGGGTTTATTACCTATTTTATGGGTGTGTAAATATACTTACCTCTTCAGAATTCATAAGGTCTGTTAATAAATATGTTCAATACAAACATGTATTCATTCGCCAAATATTATGCCGGCGACAAATATGATCCCATTCATATTGCATTGTTGCCGTCTGTCAACTGTCATAAATTTTCTATTGGGGGCGTACTTGACGAGGGCTGAACGATGGATTTGTTTGTATGTTCAAGGAGAAAAACATACTTAAGTTATTTTATTGTATTGCCACTTCTAATTTCCTAAATTTATTTTTGAAATTATATTGAAAAAATATGATTGGTTGAAAAATTATTCTGAAAATAATTTTTTACCTTGAGATGTTTTAAGTACTGAAACTGATTGCAACATATAGAATACTAATATTTTATTATTTAATAATAAACTTGAATTTTTGCTATGACTACGATTGCTGTGAAATTATATTTGTAATTTTCAAGGAAATTGAAATATATTATTTTTTGTGTTCATTCTTCTATGTAATCAAATTATTTTAACAAAAATTAGTTATGCAAAATATAATATATACATATCAGGTAAAAAGTAATTTGTTTATATATGGATTGTTGAGTTTCTTCGTAAATTAGTGATTAGAGCTACAGGATTTCAATGAAACGGTTCATTTTTGATACCCGCCCCGGGCAGTCTGATGTCAAGCAGTAGGAACATCGGTTTTCACTTCGATATATAGATAGCAATACGTTGAAAGAAGAATAGCACTTCCTCGGTATAGCTGCATAAATAAAAAATTCATCATTATTACTTAATGTTTATTAATAATATTTATTTATTTATTTATTTATTTATTTATTTATTTATTTATTTATTTATAAGCAAGCCGTAATCAATAATAATAAATATTATTTCAGGCTCTTGTCAAAATTGTTATTATTATTATTATTGTATTATATTATATATTATTATATATATATATATATATATATATATATATATTATGAATATTAAATGCACGAAATGCCGTAATAATCGTAATATAATAAAAATATTTTTTATTTCTAATCTAACCGATTAATAAAAAAAACCTTATTAAATAAAATTTAAAAATAAGATCATAACACTAAAACTAACTAATTCTAATATATTTCTTTTAAAATCTTATAAGAATCGAAGTCTGTATCAAAAGAATACAATAGGATTTTCTCAACATTGGGTAGTTCCGATAAGAGTTTTAGTATCTTATTAGAATCATATTTATTAGAATCACATGAACAGTGAAATTAAATAATTAGTTCACAATCTACACATTTATTGAATAACAATTGGCATCATTTTATTCGAAAAGATCTTGCTTTTGTTCTAATATATTGAAATATAAATTTTATCAGTTGAAATTTTCAAATGAAAACTGCTGGGACTTTAAACTTGGTGTCTTGGAAATCATTCAACAGTCTGTTAAGAATTGTCATCTACTTTATCTATTTAATATTTTCTCGTATAACTTAATTTTGATATGCTGAAATTGAAATAAGTTTGAATTAAATGGAAAATGAAATTAGATGTTTACGGTAAATTTTCCATAATAAAATAAATTTGAAAATTAATACAGTGATACCGCGCTTAACGCTTCCTTGTTTAGCACTCTTTTATTTCAACCCGGGGATTCTTTAAAATATGGGAAAAATCGTAAAATTTGCGGAAAAAACGATTTTAAATGAGTTAAATGTGGAAGATCCCGAAAAAATAGACCAACTACTAGTCTTTCAAATAATAATGATAGGGAAGAAGGGCAAATATTTTAGTGGTGCTTGTAAATAATTTTGTGAACACTATGAGTGAAATTATGGATCATTTTTTTTAAATGATCCAAATTTCGGCTTCATATTTTGAATTCAGAAGATGCTTTATCCACTTAACAACTTTAGAATAAAACGCAAACTACATTAGATGCTATTTGACAAAGAGTCAAAAATTTGGAAACACAGAATACACTAAATGATCGGAACTAGATAGTATGTAACTAAATTTGTTTATAATTATTTTATTTTTGTGTAAATTTTATGAATTTAATGTAAGTTATAGTAATCTCAAAAAAATCGAAAATAAATTTTTTTCCGTATCTTTACGTTTTAAAGTTTTCTGAGCATTTGGCATATTTTTTAAAAATGGATGTATGTGTGTGACACAAACACAGTGTGTATGTCTATATGTGTGTGTGTGTGCGGATACAAATTTTCGTCGGCGATTTCGGGAACACGGATCAACCGATTTAAATAATTCAAATAACATTCAATTTGTATTGATAAAGACGTGACGTGCTGAGTTTGTTTTGGACAAGGCAGGTCCAGCCGTTTCGAAGGTAACAAAACTTGTGTTAACAAAATGAAGAACTGATTAAATTGTTGGGAAGGCAGGTCTAGCGGTTTCGGAGATCAAGTCAAAAAGCATTATTAGACATATGCACATCAAATTAATCATATATTTATAGAGATTGTAATAACAATATAAATTTGTCTACATTTCTGCGGGCTCCGTAACATTGTTTGTCCGTGTAGTCTTCGACGCTGCGCTTACGCGCTTCGATATTTGTCTCTATCCATATTCAGCGCGATTGCTTTGAAAAAGTTCAAAATTTCCAAAATATTTGAAAATATAAAACAAATTGATTGATTTTTTAAAAAAAGTTTTTTTTCAAAAAGTCTTTTTTTTTAATTTCAAAATTATCAAAAATCAATTTTTTTCAAAGTTTAAAAAGATTAATTTTTGGTATAGAATGTTCCAGCAATTTGCCTTAAGCAATTTTCCTATTAATCACGTGAGGTTTTCAGGGGGAGGGGGCGTTCAAAAAATTAAAAAATATTACGAGGGAAAGGAGGGGTATATTGGGGTATCACGTGTACTTATTTTTTAACTAATTTTTTTAAAAAAGTTCAAACATTTTTAAATAAATTCAAAAATTGTACAGTTTTTTCGCGTAACTAAAAATACATGTGATGTTTGGTGGGGGAGGGGGGTAATTCTGAATATCACCATGGATCACCAAGGGGGAGGGGTCCAAAAATCCTTAAAAACTCGCTCACGTGATTAATGGACGTCCCCTACA
>NW_020538040.1:148422800-148438195 GCF_003426905.1 Ctenocephalides felis
TTAACCGAAACCGCTAAACCTGCCCTTATAAAAATTTGATCAAATTTCATCTTGTCAATACAAGTAAAATGTTTTTTGAATTATTAAAATCGGACGCTCCGTTCTATTAAAAAACTGAGGTATCGTTTTGGGCACTTTTTGCCCCATATCTTCGAAACGGCTAGACCTACCTCCGCCAAAAACTAATCAGCACGTCTCCTTATCAATACGGATCGAATGTTTTTTTAATTATTCAAATTGCTTCATCCGTGTTCCCGAAATCGTCGACGAAAATTTGTATCCGCACACACATACATACTACGCACACACACACACACCACACAACACATACATCCATTTTTTCTAAGGTATGCCAAAATATTCAAAAACCTCTGAAACGTAAAGATATATAAAAATTTCATTTTCGATTTTTTTGCGATTACTATAACTTACCCTACGGAAGTTAAAAATTAAGAAATATAAAAATCGTTGCTTTTTTTAAACCAATATTTATTCTTTTTGGCGCTTTGAAATGAATGTGAATTCAAATAAAAAACAAAATGAGGTGCGTCGACTTGAAATGAGCTGTAAAACTCAAAGTGAAAATATAATTTCACTACAGGTTTGCCAAAAAAAAAATTCGAACGCAGTACGGTAGAAAAATTGTTGATAATGTGTACATTACTCATCCGATTTTCAGTGTTTGCGACTACCAATAAGTTTGGTAGGTTTCGTGTTCCCGAAATCGTCGACGAAAATTTGTATCCGCACACACATACATACTACGCACACACACACACACACATACACATACATCCATTTTTTCTAAGGTATGCCAAAATATTCAGAAACCTCTGAAACGTAAAGATATATAAAAATTTTCATTTTCGATTTTTTTGCGATTACTATAACTTACCCTACGGGAAGTTAAAAAATATATTTAAATGCCCATCAATAAACAAACCTAAACCACTTTCGTATTTTATTTATATTAAAAAATGAAAGTTTTGGACCAATTTCTTCTCGCATATGGTATAATTATAAATCTTTTCTCGTGTTATTCGAGACTTGTTGCGTGTTGCCGAAAAAAACGAACGAGTAAAAAATAGGATCCTGTGCCAAGACACTGATTGTGATTAATGCGTCCGATGTAAGTTTGCCCTGCCGAATTCTAGTAACTACGATATTTTCAATTAATTGGACATCTAATTTTGAATAGATTTAATATTCTGCAAGGATCAATTTACGAGCGACAAAATTGATGTCACATTTTTTAAAAAACTGTAAATCAGTCTATATTAATGCTAGACATATGGTTTTCGGTGATTTATTAATAACAGAATTAGATTAATAACACAAAGAAGTTTTAAATTAGATGTAAATACTAGGAAAATTGAGTCATAAATCGTCGGGTATCTAGTTTGTTTATGAACCTTGATCAAAGTTTGAACTAGAATAAGAGTAAATAGTAATATATATAAACCAATGTCAATATAAAACAAAAACTGGTGGTAAATGGCATCGTGCCTTAAGGAAAATTGCTGGAACTTCCCGTACCGTAACGAAATGTTCGAGGAATACTGAATGTTTTGAAATAGATTGTTATTAATATTGCAACATTGTCTAATATTTATAAGAATTATATAAACTGAATTGCAAAGTTGAAATTATTTGTTTAAAGTATATTAGAACTTTAGTCAGAATTAAAAATAAAATCTGAATTATTTTCGATATACAAAAAAAAAATTTTGAAAAAAAAAAAGTGGAAACAATTTTTTTTTCAAAATCAATTATTTTGTTAAGACAAGCAGAAAGTTCTTTGAATCATTTAAATCGGACGCTTAGTTCTCTCAAAAACTGCCATTTTTTGCACATTTAGCTCCGTATCTTCGAAATGACTGGGCCTGCCTTTGCTAAAATCTGATAAACACTTCTCACAATCATTACCAATTGAATGTTTTTTAAAACATTCAAATCGGATGCTCCGTTCTCTCAAAAACTCGATTTCTATTCTCTGCACTCTTTGCTCCGTATCTCCAAAACGGCTGGGCCTGCCTTTGGCAAAAACTAATCAGGACATTCCCTATTCAGTAGGAAAAATGTTTTTTGAACCAATCAAATCGGTTGACCCGTGCGTCCGAAAACGTGGACAAAAAATTGTATCCATACATACATACATACATACACACACAGGACCACAGCAATCAGAATAATGTATGTTCGGTGAGCTGGTGTGATGTGAATCCTTAACGCGGTGTTGTTAGAATGCAACCCAGTGGTTGATAATTTTATATCTGATGTTATTTTTATTCGATTATTCTAAGAAAATACTGACAAGATACACGTTGTATCAATGCCCCTAGAATCTATTATCACTTGTCATCATATTTTAGAACTATGATCACAAGTGAAAAGCTGACGCCGCTACTGCTTGATATCAAGCTAGCCCAGATGGGTTTCAAACGCCGGAATCATTAGTTACTAGGCTAAATTCTTATCACAAAACCACAGGAAGCTCAAAATATATTTAAAAAAAATTAGAAGTACTATCGCCTGTTACATATCGTCCTAACTTTAAACACCGTTTCAGGATTCAGAATCTTGATGCTTCACTTACAAAATATAACTTTAGTAATATGTTTTTTTTATTATTATTATTTTTGAACAGCAATCAGAACGTAATAGTCCTATAAGCTATTGTGCTGACTTGACTTAATACTAGTCTGTTCAACAGATGGCAACCCAATCAGTTATCACATCTCCGTTTGATATATTATTATTATAATTTCTGTAACAGGGCGAGTATTTTATTGGTGCAGCAATACCGAGTGAGGGCTATTTTCACTTGGAAACATATTGTTATCTATATTTCCAAGTGAAAATCCTTATCACTGCTGCCTGACAACAGGTTGCTCAAAGTGGGTATCGAACCCGGGACCTCTGAATCAAGTCCCGTCGCTCTTAACCGCTTACCTACGGGCGAGCCCTTATAATATGTATCGATGATATATTCTTACTAATCGTGAGTGAATAAAGAACAGCTTATGGAACAATTAAAAATATTGAAACCTATTTAAAAAAATCTAAACATTGACATTAAAAAACACACGTTGATATCGGACATTTTTAGGTTCCCTTTCGGACGCATCAGTTATGTCACTGTGTATTTGTATCCTTTATTTATGTAAGAATTAATCTAAATTATAAAAAGTTAGGTAAAAAGGGCTTTTTGTATATTAAATCATTAATAAGTAAAGGTATTCAACAAAAGATATTCAGTTTAACAATCGGATCAGAGTAGATGGCGTCGTCGGTCGTTCTATTTCGATCGGAGAATAAAATATAATACTTATTGAAACGAAAAAGTTCAAATCTGATAAATTATCAAAAACTCCATTAAAATGACATAATAATTTATAACGTATAAGTAGAAGTATATTTGAGACACCATCACTATTATGTTGTACAAATCAGGAGGCTGGCAACTAAGAATTTACATACTACTTCAAACTCACCAATTGGAGTCATAACTTCTAGGAGAAATTTTAGAAATATATTATGATGCAAAACACTATACAAAATAATCAAATCTTACTATCAAGAACTCTTATAAAACTAAAAAGCAACGTTGTTTTTTTTAATAAATGCCGAACCACTTCTGCAAACCCGATATACGATACAACCTTCTGCTTGACTGAATGTGTAATGATGTAATATTCTATTATTTTTCAAATGGTATGAAGGTAGGTGAGTTATGAGAGACCTTGCATTAGGCGCTCAATTGAATAAAATTATATATTTTAGATACCCAACAAATAATCAAAATCGTTACTAAAACTGCTTTAACTTTAATCATAAAAATGTAAAATGTAAAAAATGCGTGTTTAAAATTAAGGTCCAAATGAAAAAATTGAAATGGTTAATTAAATAGTGTAAATATCCGCAAGACGATACATTGCATACAAAATTATTTACTGTTTTTTATTTATTTTATTCCCCATCAATCAAATGCAGTTCGATATAAGATTTCACAAACCCTTGAATTAAGAACATGTATAGCAGTAATTTGTAATTTCTCTTCTTGTTCACAATATTAGAACAAAGAATACTATAATAAATACTAAAAATTATTTTAATACAATTTACAAAAAATAGAAAATTTTGTGCCATTTTATTTGCTAAATTGTTAAAAATTAGAAGTAAGCAGTAAAAATTTTGTGGGAACCCTTTAATAAAAGTACCAAAAATATAAATTAGATATTTTAATGTGCTTAATACAATGATCAACTTTATCGATGATCAAATATCTTTTAACTACTAAATTAAATTAAATTTTAACTAATTATTAAAATAATTAACAAAATTTATACATGGGCTAAGATTATAATGTGTAAGTGTATATATTGTGAATCTATATAAATCTCATTCTTCTGTATTTTTATACATTAATTTATAATCGAATAATTAATAAATATATATAAAAAAATTAAAAATATTAATACAATGAGATTTATGTGTAAAAAAGTGTAACTGATTGTATACAAAACATTATAATTAATGTTCTCCTAAAAATTAGCAGCGTTTTAAAAATAAGCAATAAGAAGCGTTTTTACAATATTTTACTTTCGTGTTATAAGAAAGATAAAAATATTTATCTCATACGATTTAAGTGCTAGAAGTAGTTTTCAAAATCGACATCTTAAGCAATTTAAAAGTTTTATGTTATAAAAGAATACTGGATGCTGAAAAGTTGATGCAAGTTGACGATCTATTGTAAATAGGTATAGGTAAAATTGATCAATTTCGACTGTTTCTTATGCGTAGGAGAGACTGGGTACGGTTGTGCCATTTTTTTCTGATCAGCAATAATTTTGTTAATTTACTAGTTAGCTGTGAGAAAAGTAAATTAAACTGTAATTTGTCTACAAGGAATTACTGTAATACTATCTTTAACCCTCCGTCGGTCGGATATTTTTTCACCTTCGAACGGTCAGAAAGGTCACCATTCATTTTACATGCAATTATATGGGATAAATGAGTTTTTGGTGTCTTATGTATTAACGATTATATAAAAAAAATCAAAAAATATAAAAAAATTTGTTGCTTTTTTGTTAATTTTTCTGTTATAAATCAATGAAAAACAATATTTATTCTTTTTCGGCGCCTTTGAAATGAATGTGTGCATTACTCATCCGATTTTCAACATTCATGTTAGAACACATAGCAAAGAATATAAACAACGCAGTTTGAATAGAAAATACCATGAAAAAAGACAAAATACTGGTTTACATATATCAAAAAGCGTATATTTCATACAAAATGTATGGGTGGTCTAGACAGACCTTTCCGACCGTTCGAAGTATAAAAAAGTTAATATCCTTATAATTATCCTTCTGTACATTTTTTCGTCCTGATTTTTTCATTGATAGACAGCTAATAAAATTTTAGGAAAAGTCAAGAAATTTCAAGTCGATAGGATTACTAGATGTATTTTTTTTTTAATTGAAGTCGAAAAAAGTCTGGCCAGACCACGCCGACCGACGGAGGGTTAAATACGATGGATTGGTCATAAAATCAAAGGTCAAAAATGGTGACCGGCTCAAAAATAGGTCAAACAACAATGGCTATAAACACAAAATTGGTTTATAACTATTTTATTGTCGTTAATAACAATAATATGTAACACAATGCAATATAATCATTTAAACAAAACTTTGTGAAATCTTTATTATTCTTGTATTAAATTTTCTTTTCCCCATCTCTTTCATATTTTGTTTTAGTTAAGTTAATTTTTTATATGTTTATTCTTTACCCAAAAGAGGACAAGAAATGCACGTCACAACCGTACCCCATACACAACACACACTTGAATTAAAACATCGTTATGACTTAGCTAAATTATCTACGCAAAAACTAATTGCTGGTAATTAACTACTATTGTTAAACTTACAGCACAATCATAAGCAAAGTAATCTATGTGTATGAAATTAACAGTTATGATTGAAAGATTTCGAACATAAAAACTTACTTTTGACTGTTTAAAAGTAATGCGGTCTACAAATCATGTTAATGTAAGGCGCTGACTCAATGCTATGATGTAAACTTGTTCGAACAAACATACTACAACTCTCTCCTTTAGACCCTGTATAACAATCAGTATAGTTTAGCTGTTATGACGACTGTCACCACCGTACCCAGGTACAACCGTACCCAGTCTCCCCAACATCTTGACTAAACACAAAAAATCTCTTACTATGCAATAACTTTTCACAAAAAGTCAATATTTTACCCATTAAAATTTATCTTTAGTTTTTTGTGGAATGAAAAATCTAAACGATCAAAAAAAAAACGTTCTCCTAAAATACGAGATACGATTTGATATTTGTTTTATGTTTGGTCGTTCTATGAAACAGATTCGGTGTCAAATTTAATGTTACGATCGTTCCGCAATGAAGACATCTCGTCCTGTAACTTATACGAACGTGTCAAAGATCTAACTACGTGCACATGTGTTGATGTCTCTAATGAGACGGAACAATTCGGATGGCGCGCAGTGCCAGCTCATTAGCCTATAGTAATCAATTTCAAGTCAAAATCGACGAAAACCAGGGGAAAATCGTAAGAGAGCTGTTCAATAATAATATAATACAATATAAGCTCAATACTAATAACCATATAACAAAATTAGTGGTGCATGGCATGGTGCTTTAAGATAAATTGCTGCAACTCCCGTAGCGTAATTTAAATTTTGAAACTAATTGCGTATGGCATCATGCCTTAAGACAAATTGCTGGAACCTCCGTACCAAAAATTAAATTGTATAGAAAAGAATAAAAACTTTTTTAATTAAATTGTATAGAAAAGAATAAAAACTTTTTTAAACTTTGAAAAAAATTGATTTTTGAGAAATTTGGAATTTAAAAAAAAATTGACTCTTTTGAATAAAATGACATTTTTTGAAAAAAATAAGTTTTTTATATTCTGAAATATTTTGGAAATTTTGAACATTATTCAAATCAATCGCGCTGCGTAGCTGTTTTAGAGACGAAATATAAAGCGCGTAAAGCCCGCGTTGCAGTCTAACGGTTAAACATTATAAATCTTGGTATGGAACCCATAGAAATGTAAACAAAATTTTGACTTATTATTAAAATCTCTATAAAATATCTGATAATTTGATGTGCATATGTCTAATAATCATTTTTGACCGCCAAATGGTATTTTTTTTTTACTTTTTATACTAGATCTCCGAAACCGCTAGACCTGCCTTCCCAAAAGTTTGATCAGTTCTTCATTTTGTCAATACAAATAAAATGTTTTTTTGAATTTTTAAAATAAGGCCCTCCGTTCTCTTAAAAACTGAGTTACCGTTTTTGGCACTTTTTGCTTTGTATCTTCGAAACGGCTAGACCTGCCTTGTTCAAAAACTAATCAGCACGTCTCCTTATCAATAGAAATCAAATGTTTTTTGAATCATTCAAATCCATTGAACCGTGTTCCCAAAATCGTCGACAAAAAATTGTATCCGAACACACATACACACGCACGCACGCACACACACACGCACGCACCACACACATCCATTTTTTCTTAGGTTGCGATTACTATAACTTACCCCACGGGAAGATAATAAAATTAATCATACAAACAACTATCTGACTATGTTCAGTAAAACTCTCAGCTAATTCATCATTGTAGAAATGTTTTTTTTCTGTTTTTCAAAAAATTGTAACCTGGTTCTTTTTATATCATAGTCGAGGTAAATTAGGACGGCCAAAGAGCAAACGAGTCCAAAGTTTTATTTTAATTTTAGAAGAATTTTACAAAATATTAGCTACATTATTCAACGAATGCAATTTGTAATTTTAATTTTAATATTGTATTTTTAGGAACATCATGTGGGGATAATTTAAAATTACTGTTGCATTACCCATTGGTTTACCATTCCCCCAAAAAGTTATTTTGACTTGATGACCTATTTGAGATCTATAATTTCAAGTACAAATCTGATATTACTGCTGCTTCTTATAAAGCTGGCCAAAGTAAGTTTCAAACCCAAAAGTGGTTTCGAAGTTAAAAAACGAATTCTGCCAACTTTTCTGTCCTTTGCATAGAAATAGCTGTTTTACATGGAAAAATTGATAACAATACCATTTTATATGATTTTTTTTTAAATAACAAGAGTTTGGAATTTCAACAGAGTCCAAAGATGTGATTAATAATATCATTATACTAAATGCAACGTTTTGATCAATTTATTTATTATTGACATTTAATTTTAATATATTAAAAGTAAATTAAATTATCAGCTTTCAAATAAAAATTCAATGTATGATCTAGCTCCCTAGTTAAAACTGAATGTATTGCTCTAACTGGAATAGCTGCCAAATAAATAATCGCAAATTTGCTGCTTTGTTAGAAACGTTAATATGACACAAAACAGCAATTAGTAGGATAATGTGATTATTAAATCAAACCCTAATTGTCACAAAACAGCGCACGTTTGTTTGAAGTCAAAGCTTTCCATAATGATAATTATTGGATTCACTTTTTATATTGGATATGTGTCAAATAATAAAATAAAATGGGTCGAGCAGGAAAATTATAAAACCGCAAAATAGAATCTCATACATAATTTTAAATATAGTTTTTAAATTGCTTAAGCGCAAGATAAATGATCAAACAGATTTCTTTATGTTCAAATCTACAATATCACGGTTAGGATAATAGCCTCCGTCAGCATTCACCGCAGCCAACAAAAAGTCAAGCAAATTATTTTTACACTTTGAAATATTTTTATCTAATATATGCAAATCATTTTGCTTTTCTACGTGTTTGAAAATTTGTTCAGAATTTTAACATGGTCTGCATATAACTGGACCAGCAGCAAACTAAAATACATTTTTAGAATATTGAAGGAATCATATAATTATTAACATGTTAATTTCCATGTCAGCCATATGTATCTGACGCAAGGAAGTTTTAGATGTGCCATGTCTGAAATACACGATTTTGTAGAAGGAGAAAAAAAGTTTTAATATAGGGCCAAGTTAGACCTAAAAAACTAAAAACGAAAAATAAAACTTTTGTTGTAGATTTTCAAAGATTGCCGTTTTTCTCCCGATCATCATTTTCCCTCTGCTTTCAAATATTGTTGTTAAAAAATTCGTTATTTTACTTGTTTTGAAAATATCGATGTGGTGGAGCATTTTACGGTACTGACCTTTAAAGCTTGCTTTTCCTTATCGATCTAAAATATAATTCCAAGTAAAAACGAACCTTACGAGATTTTGCTGTAAAAATACTTAATATACTCATCACAAAGAGAATGGGTATATATGGATAGTGTTGGTTAATTGTTCATAATATAAAAAATATAAAAAACTAAATCACCCATATATAGGGTAGGGCGGGGCCAAATTTCCAATTCAACTTTGAGCAATTATATTGTGAAAACCAAACTAATTACATCACAACAAATAACTATCTGACTATTTTCAGTAAAACTCCCAGCTAATATATATCATTGTAATACATCATTGTAAAAATGTGTTTTTTTGCTGTTTTTCATAAATTTTCCACATAGTCCTTTTTCACCCTATAGGCGGGGTAAATTGAGACGGTCAGGAAACAAACAAGTCCAATGTCTTATTTTGATTTAAAGGGATTTTACAAAATAATAGCTACATTATTCAACCAATGCAAAATATAGATGTCATGAATGCATTTTTTAAAGATATAACACTGTAAATAACCTTTATCTGGTATTTAGCCCGAAATCTTTATCAGCAGATTTGGAATAACTATTTATTCAATTTATAACTTGTAACATTGCTTTATTTAACTTAATTTACTTTTTCATTTTATTTTCTTTTTGTTATACCTTTGCCAGGGTAAAAGTTCGGTTGGTCCATATAACCCCAACCAGACATAAGCTTTTATAAAGGTTATATAAAAAAAAGTTGAATCTAACTTAAGATTAACAACACATTTATAAAACAAGCAAATAACGAATTCTTAAATATTATATTCAGGCATCGTAAACCTCACAACCAAAAAACTAACAACAAAAGAAAATACTTTTGTCAGGGATTTTCAAACATTACCGTTTATCTCCCGATAGCAAAGTCGTTAAAATCAAGGTGATGGTTGGTTATACATATTTTTTCCTTTTCTTTCAAATATTGTTATTAAAAATATTATTAACTTTACTCGTTTTTGAGATATCGGTGGTGGACCTTTTTAACCGCAAACCTTTAAACCCCGCTCAGCCTTATATTATAATATAGTAGGCACTTAGGCAGCTTTTGTGTGTTTACAATCAAATCACTTTTACTCTTGTATGAGAGCGAGCGTTCGCCTTATATTTTTAAAACATCTTGAGCAGAAGACACGCCTATTAAAACCTCATTGGCTGCACGGGATAAAAATGATCATTTAAACAGATTCAAACAGACCAAGAGTAAAAAATCGAGTCAAAAACTACAGAGAAAAGCAAATCGAAACAGTTCACTAAAGGTTCGGTATAAACAGTGTTTATGCGTTCTATTGACATAAAATAATAAATAAAAGTGATATTAATGTCTTTTAGCATTTTATGGATACTTTCATTCATATATTTGCTATTCCATACTAAACTCAGCAAATTTTTGGTCGCAGCTAAAAAATGTCTAAATTAAAGGCCCATTTAATGATTAGACATAATCCAGGTATGATGGTATCCTATTTAGCTGTTAGGCAGCGTTCATCAATCACGTGATCGATTATTTAGAGATTTTTGGACTCCCCACCCTTAGTGATAAGTCGTGATATTTAGAATTACCCTCCCCCATCAAGCATAACGTGTATTTTATTTAATGAATAATATAATTAATTATTAATAAATAATAATATTAATAATGTAATATACTTTTCCAAATGAATTTTTTGAATTTACGAAAAAAAACGTAAAATTTTTGTTTCGTTTTTGTAAATTTAGTTAAAAAATAAATACACGTGATATCTTACTAGACCCTACCCCCGACCACGTGATTTTTCGTGATTTTTTGTCAAACATAATCATAATAAAAGTTAGTGCTATCAATTTTAAAATTTAACCTAGAAGATAATGGAAGTACTAAACTAGTGGGGTGGGTGGCATCGTGCCTTAAGGCAAATTGCTGGAACTTCCCGTACCGTAACGAAATGTTCGAAGAATACTGAATGTTTTCAAATAGATTATTATAAATATTGTAACATTGTCTAATATTTATAAGAAATACATAAACTGAATTGGAAAGTTGAAATTATTTGTTTAAAGTATATTAGAACTATAGTCAGAATTAAAAATAAAATCTGAATTATTTTCGATATACAAAAAATTTTTAAAAAAAATATATTTGAACAAAAAACTCGAAATGGCTGGGCCTGCCTTTGCCAAAAACTAATAAACACTTCTCTCAATCATTACTAATTGAATGTTTTTTAGATCATTCAAATCGGATACTCCGTTCTCTCAAAAAGTCGATTTGTATTTTCTGCACTCTTTGCTCCGTATCCCCGAAACGGTTGGACCTGCCTTCGCCAAAAACTAATCAGCTCTTTTCCCTATCGATAGGAATCGAATGTTTTTTGAACCATTCAAATCGGTTGATCCGTGCGCCCGGAAACGTGACTGGAAATTTGTATCCATACATACATACACACACACACACATACACACACACACACACATCCATTTTTTCTGAGGTATGCCAAAACGTTCAGAAACCTTCAAAACGTCGAGAAATGTAAAAATTTTCAATTCCGATTTTTGGCCCATTACAATAACTTACCCTACGGGAAGTAGCATGGCATGGTATAGTGCCTTAAGGCAAATTGCTGGAACTTCCCGTACCGAAAACTAAATTATTAAAAAAAACTTTGCAAAACTTTGTGAAAATTAGATTTTTGCGAAATTTTGAAATTTTTGAAAAAAAAAAGACTTTTTTAAAAACATTGTTTTTTTCATATTTCAATTTTTTTTGTATTTTGATTTATTTTGAAAATTCTGAACATTTTCATTAAGCAATCGCACTGCATAGCGAGAATCGAAATATCAAAGCGCGTGAGCGCTGCGTAGACGTGTAGCGTGTGAACATTGATACGGAACCCATATAAATGCACATAAAATTTGGACTTATTATTAAAAACTTTATAAAATATCTGATAATAGGATGTACATATCTCTAATGTGCAGTTTTGACCACCAAATGGTATTATTTTTCTTTTTTTTTACTGGATCTCCGGAGACGTTGACCTGCCTTTACAAAAATTTCACCAATAGTTCATTTTGTCAGTACAAGTAACATGGTGTTTGAATTATTTAAATCGGGCGCTCCGTTATCTCAAATATTGAAATACAATTTTTGGCACTTTTTGCCTCGTATCTCCAAAACGGTTAAACCTGCCTTTGCCAAAAACTAATCAGCACTTCTCCTTATCAGTAAGAATCTTTTGAATTATTAAAATAGATTAATCCGTGTTCGCGAAATCGTCGACAAAAATTGGTATACGCACACACACATACACACGCACGCACGCACACACACACATACATCTATTTTCTCTAAGGTATGCCAAAGTGTTCAGAAGTCTCTGAAGCGTATAAAAATTTTCATTTGCGATTTTTTTGCGATTACTATAGCTTACACTACGGGAAGTTAAAAAACAGAATATAGTATAATAACAAAACATACCCAATATACCAGCATTCTATAACATTTTATCCACCAATGTCGCCACCATATATGTTATTACAGCTATTAAAAACATGCTGAGCTTCTTCTTGGACCCTGAAAATACAAACAAAATAAACTAAGTCCCAAACCAAATACTGTAATATATATTAATAAATATTTCTAATGATCTAATTGAGAGTTATGTTCTAAGATAGTCGACTGTACCATAATCGTTTAACAAACCCGCCTATAATTCAACTTGAATATATATTTGTACTCAAGAGCGGAACAGTCGATTCTATCTTTAGTTTTTCAAGAACTCCGCCTACCAAATCTGGGCGTACTAAAAAACCAAACATCGACTAATTTGAAAATTTGTCGAAGATCTTCAGATCGTCTTTAAAGAGTTCACACTTAACAAGTTAAGGAAACATTATAATAATCTATTTACAATGGATATTTCAAATCAGATAAATGAAAATTTGGATAAATCAAGTCTTGTGGATGGTGGAGTTCAAGTTAAGTGCGTAACGAATAAAAAGTGTTCGTTTTCTATTGATAGTATTTTATCAAGAACTGATGATCAGAAATCAAAATCTGATGATGAACTTAATAGTGTTTATAGTACTGAAGATAATAGTTTTGTGAATGTTGAAAGTTTTTGTGAACAGTTTGTAGATAAAAGTGTAAAAGAAGTATTGAAAATCACACGACATCTGATAGAACCACATCTGAAACAAGTTCTTAGTCGAAACAAATGCAGATATTGATGTTAACATTTCTGAAGATGGTATGTGTTTGTTGTTATATTATATTAAAATATTTAATTATTTATTGTTGTTAAAAACTGCATGAAACTGTAATACTGATTTTGTATTCAAATTTTAAAAAAATGTGTTGAGACAATTATTATATATTTACCTATTTTTTTGTTAGATGGATATATTTAACGTACTTATGATATTATAGATGGACATGCATAATTTGTTTTACATAGCCAAGGCGTTATGAGTTTGAATTCAAATCTTCAACAATTCAGACAATGTTGAAATTTTAAATTTATTCTTGAAATTTTATAAATTAAGGATTTTATGATCAACTTTACAGAAACATATAATAAACTTAAAAAGATTAGAAATTTTCTACACGTAACCAGAAAAAGGTAACCAGATCCAAAAAAAGCTTAAATTCTATCATTAAAATCCCTCTAAAGCAGAGCTTTTAAAATATGGGTCGCGAACCCATTTAAGGAAAATTATGAGGCCGCGATAGATTTTAATGTCAAATATTTATATCATTTTATAACATCATGGCTTGATTTTTGTATGTTCTCAACAAATTCCATATATATATATATATATATATATATATATATATATATGTATATGTATATGTATATCGTTACCAAATAACATAATCATTTAAAAATATTAATTTATTTTTTGATATGTATAGGGTCGCCAAAAAACTGACAATCGTAAATGGGGTCGCGAATGACAAAAGTTTAAGAAGCCCTGCTCTATATTATAAAATTAAGAATAATTTCCGAAATTCTGAAAGACCGAAAGTTCAATCATCGTAATTGAGAGAAAATAAAAAAATATAAACTGTGTTATACAGAAACAAAAGAATTTGTAACAGACTAATTTGCAAAAGTAACTCGAATAATTTTTATGATATCTTACAGAAAATGATTCTGAGCCAGGCAATCTGCAAAATAAAATTCTGAGTTGCTCAAAAATACTAATCAATAAAAGATTATTTATATTTTAACAAGCAATCGTTATCTCCTTGATTAGGTTATATATTTGTTCACGCCAAAATCCTTCGAAAATTTGTTCACGCCATTGGTCCTTCGAAAAATCAATCAACCCAACAAACAAAATTTTTAATTAATATGAAATTTATTCATAAGTAAGGTATCTAATGAAATCGAGAAGGATAATATCTAATATCAAACTGTAACTAATATAATTGCACAGTGAGATATTAAGAAATGTGGTTTAAAAAAATGTTTTAACAGTGCTTCTGCTATATTTTTTTCATTTTATTTGAACAGCAATGAGACTACGTGTTCTATAAGCTGTTATTTTAAAATGAACAAAATAAAAACAAAAACGGTTATTCTGACATACATCTTGACAAAATATAATTTTCTCAAGAGGGCAACCCAATGGCCAAACACTCTTGGTTTTTGTGTTAATTATACAGGGTGTCCCAGAACGTCAACTAAACAATGGTGATAATATTGACTTCAACCGTCGTGAAAAAAGTAGAAAAAAATATCTCACTTTGTTTGGAAATTATGAGCTTTTAAGTGCAACCTAGAGCTTCTTATTAATAATTCTTATTAATATTGCTCATTTAAACTTTGGAACCGTGACTTTTCTAGGACGACGGTAAAAATGATAAGACTATTGCTTCAAGTTTTTAAGAATTAACACTTTTTGTTGAACTATGAATTTAAAAATTTTACAATTGGTCGACTATGCGATGCTATCCTTTACAAAAAATCAAATTTTCATCAAAGTTTCATCAAATGTAAGCGCATTTAATCATGATTGTAAATGTTAATTTCATTATTAAAAAATTTTGAGTAGAAAAATAAAAACCTAAAGAATCACATTTTTTTGAAAATGCATTTTACTCACAGTCAGTTCAAATGTTTTATACAAATGAGTCGAGAGTATCTTGTTATTTTCAGGTTTTTATTTTTTT
>NW_020538040.1:148439195-148532113 GCF_003426905.1 Ctenocephalides felis
TTGAAGATTGTGAGGTGACAATCCTAGCAAATCCAGCGAGTTTAAAAAACTCCGGTGGATCGTCTTGGTTAGTTGCCGAATCAACTGTTTCGCCTGTAATTTGTTCTTGAATTTTGAAATTTAATTAATTTACATCAATGTTTCTGGCTGCCAATATAGCTTGATTAATAGAAAGATATTTTTATGTTTATATAATATATTCAAAATTATATTATCAAAAACTACACAAAATGTCATGACATAGATCATTGTTTTTTTTACAAATTGCGTTGCCTACTCGATTAAAGAAGAAAATGGCTGTTTTTAGGGGGTTTTCCCGGCAATTACTCGTTTTTTTTCTCGCCGTAACAACCATCCTTGGACTTCAGCGAACATTTTAAAAAAAGAATTGGCCAAATTGGTCCAGGCGTTGTTGAGTTATGCGCTTACCAACACATTTTGCGATCCATTTTTATATATAAGATTAAATGATTTTTAGTCCGTGCATTGAACAGCGGTTTGTTGGACTAAATGTAAATTAGCATCAGTCGTAAGTCTACTCATTTTTCTCATACTGTCTAAAATTTTAAGTCCATTTAAGATTTGTTTTCAAACATTTGCATATATTAAGGTATAACACCAAACAGCCACATCTTAGTAATATAATCATGGAAGTAAATAAATTTTGTTTTGTTAATTTTAATAAATTAAAAAAAAATCTCTATACTATTCACTGTTTTTTTTGTTCTTTTTCTAAATAAGAGCATGTTCCTGATAATATATATGCAGGGTGTGTAACATCAGGCTGAAACAGGGTGACCATCAAATATCGTGCCATTTTTAGGTTTATATTTTTCTACTCGAAAATTTTTAATAGTAAAATTATCAAGCATTTTAAATGCGCCAACTGTTGATGAAACTTGCCTGCATACTTTAGTATTTTTTAAAAGGCTTCTTAAAGTCGACCATTTTTAAAAATTCATAGTTCCTTTAAACTTGGGGCAATTGTGTTATTGTTTTCGATTGTGGTCCCAGAAATGTTATTCATAGTTACGGTTCCAAACTTTAAATGAACAAAATTAGTAAAAAAAACTGAATAACCAAAAAAATGGTGAAATTTCACCAAAGCTCTAAGTTGCAGTTAAAAGTTCAAAATTTCGAAACAACATGAGATATTTTTTTCATTTTTTTTTTCAGAACAGTTAAGGTCAATACTAACACCCTGTTTCGGCCTGACATCGCTGGAGTCTGGGACACCAGCCAATACTACTCTTGCATGTTACAACTAGATAAATTTGAAGCAAATTAATATATATTAAATTTAAAATTAATCACTAATTATAAGGCAAACCTAAATTTTATGATAGTACATTTTTACATTACGTGTAAAAAATGACGGACTTGTACAGTTCTGTGTATTGCATAGGCTTGCGGTATAGTAGCTATGAAAATATTATGCGGGATGGTTTACATGTACCCGAGACAAAAAAAATATTTTAATATCGTTTAAGGTTCTATTGGAAAACGCCTATTACAACTTACCCCTATTACATTCAGTAGTAGTAAACTTTTAGTTGCAGTGCAAATTTTACTTATCCTCATTCAGAGAATGCGAAACATGACCTAATATTATATCTCAGTCGAAATTAAAGTATAATAAAACTCTTTTAACTCTTTGTCCTTAACGAATGCACTCATTAGTTAATTGAATAATTATGACCAAAAGAGTATGTTCGTGTACATCGAACGTCCTGGACCGCACATACGTCTTAAGAAAGTATCAAATATCAGAGCGCCTTGTAAGGCGATCCGCGCCTTAGATAAAGTCACCGCTCCCCTTTGCATCTTTAATCTTCAAATGACAAAACATTTGACAGATACCGCTGACGGATTCTTTTTTTAATTCTTTTACTTCTTAAGAGCCATTGCGTATATTGTATATGCAACTTTTATAACGGAGGATTGCGATAAAATTTTCAGTTTTGTTAGTTATCACTTGCATGCAGACATACGCTTTAATAATTGTACGTATTTTAAACATAATCACTTTTTTGTATGACAACTAAAATTTAAACTAATACATTTGCGATGTACCCGTTGAGATCTTTTTATTGATAAGTTACATGCAAAACGCTTTTAGAAAAGTGCCTAGTGGCCCAACTCTACCAAAGGATCGTAAGCTTGGAGTTGCAATATAGGGTGGAATAGGAAAATTCAAAAATAGCAAATAAAACTGTTAAATAAGTCAATTAAGCAATTTTACAAGAGCTAACATAAATAAATAGTTATTCCAACTCTGCTGATGAATATTTCTGACGAAATACCAGATCAAGGTTATATACAGTGTTATTTTTGTAAAAAATGTACCCATGAAATTAATATTTTGCATTTGTTGAATAATGTAGCTATTATTTTGTCAAATCCCTTTAAAATTAAAATAGGACATTGGACCTGTTTGCCCTGTCTATAGGGTAAAAAAGAACCAGGTTACCAATTTTTTAAACACAGCAAAAACACATTGATAACATTGATACGTTGATGAATTAGTTGACAGTTTTCCTGAACATAGTCAAATAGTTGTTTGTTTAAAATGTGTTATCTGTTGTGATATAATTAGTTTGGTTTTCACAATATAATTGCTTAAAATCAAATTAGACCTTTGTGCCCAGCCCTGCCCTACGCATAAATTGTCACAAAATTGTAAACAATTGATTAATTTTTGTGGCAGATCACCATGACATCTGGTTTTAAAAAGAGCTATTTGAATTAGTTGTAAGTGGCATTTTGCCTTTAGGCAAGTTGTATAGACTTGCCATAAGAATTTAACTTTTAAAATTGTGACGATACAAGTTTGAAATTTTGACGCGGCTATTATTCCAAACCAGAATTTTTGTAAAAATAAATGACTTTTTGTAGACCTCTACCGACATACAAAAACTTTTAAAAATTATGGAAACAATTTTTGTTAACAATTAATTGCGAACGACTGATCTACGATTTCTGTCTGATTTCTTTTTTCCGAAAGCGTAGACAAAATTTGTTGTATCTTTCTACTAATTTAAAAGACACGACTCAGTGTCAAAAATAATCAAGACGAATGCTTAGCAAACTTTATGAAATTTCTTTTAAATTTTTAAAATCGGTCCACCTGTTTCTAAGAAAATATCGACAAAAAGTCAAATTTTAGCTCACATGCACACATACTTTTTTATTTTGATGTCAAACAATTCAGATTAATTTGAAACCTCGAGAAAACACAAAGTTAGCAAAAAGGCTCTTCTGGCTTTAACAAACCTACCCTAATAAACCTATCATATGAAGAGAATTGACACTAATTTATACTAAATAGTATATTTATATATACTGAAGTAATTAATTATGACCTGTAATTTTTAAAATATTTTGCCATTTTATCAAATTAGTTGCTTTTTCACGACTTATTTCTATAGTCAACTTAGTCGTATCCCAACGTTGTCCATATGCGAGCGGCTTCACAATCAAGCTGTTTGAATAAACTTTGTTTTTTATTATGTATGTTTTTGCTTTCATGAAGGAATTTATAGAACTAACGATCTCACTGATATCCTTTTGGTATTCGAAATTGATGAAACTTTAATATTAATCTTTATAGTTATAATAAACATCATAAAATATCTCTTTCTTTAAAAAAAAATGTGGGCATATATTTACTTAAAAAACAAAAACTATTCTAATACTAGTTGATATGACTAGAATTTTGATCGAAAGATGATTTGCTTTGTTTTGTGTATACTCTAATAAAAAATAATTACCGACCTATATTTTCCGAATATGAATTCATACCTTCAATAAGTGCGCTGTTTACCCACAGCATTAGTACTATATGTACCTGCTTTTATATTTTGTATAAGTACCAACTATACATTTTTTATTTCATACAAAATATTTTTTGTGATACCTGAATAAATATAATATTCGGTATATATTTTTTTAAATGCATGTAATCTCTTGAGATTCGGTTGGATTAGATAAACATTTCAGTGCGACCATCAATTGTCGACCTGGATCTAAAGGATGCCGTCTGTTGAAAAAATTAATATTGAGAAGAGATTAAAAATTCAGTACATATCTCGAAATTGAAATCGGTCAATGATAACTAATAAAAAAATAACAGGTCATATTTATACCAATCGCCGATATCAATTGTGTCAACTATAACTAAAACTATATGTTATAATGGTTATTAGTTTCTTTATTTAAACTATTCATGTTTTTAAAATTTTACTGGATTGTTTTTGTGTAAATTGGTATTTGCAAATATATATTTTTTTATCGTTAATATTTAAATTAAATTGAATTTAGTTTCTGTTATATGCAATTTGTTAGTGTGCACAATTTTAGTCTTATGTTTTAAAATTTTGGGCTCTTTACTTATAATTTTGTAATTTTAGATATATATTAAGTAAAAGTAAAAAATATTTTATTAATTTGTAGTATTGCTACATTAAATTAAAAAATATATTAGATAAAATAAAAAATAAAATTATATCAAATATATATAGGCCAACCGGGTTACCTTCTAAAAAGCAACATTCTTAAGGAATGTTTATCATAACATGTCAAGAACTGTTAACTTCTGATTGTTGTTAAAAATTAATAATAATAATAATAAAAAGTATCTGCTTGAAAGCATATCCATGGTGCGAGAGCCACTACATTACCATTACCACTATCCCTCCCCTTCTTTTTTTGATGTATTTACCTTTTCCCACTTTTGCTTCCATGCTTCTTGATCCTACCTTTTGGCTTTCAGTTCCCTGTATTTTCTCTTCTCGCGTAAGTCGTCAATCATTTGCATTCTTTTTCTTCTCATTTCTTTCGGTCCTTCAATTTTACTCTCGACGACGTCGTGCAGGAAGCACTCTTTTTGCAGAAGGGGTCCGATCCAGTTTTCTTTTCTTTTCAGGATTGTGCTCAGTAGAGTCCATTCTTCATTCATTCTTCTCAGATATTCTTATTTAAACTTTCCAGGTAGTTCTTGTCGGTCTTTCTTAGAGTCCATGTCTCCGATTCGTACAGAGCTATACTCCATAAATATTAAAAAAATAATATTAAATAAAAATGAAATCTTTCATAAAAAAATACTATTACAGATCAAGATGCATCTGTTAAATTTGTTAACTTTAATTATATTTACAACTGAGACGTACATTTTGGTGAAACTTTGATCTTTAGAGCTATTTTAGACAAATTTAACTTACCTATTAGTCATCCATTCTGGAGTATTTTGTAGAAATTTCGTTCATTTTTTTAAATTAATAGTCCAGTCATTTGGTCGTCATGCCGGTACAGTACTCCGGGAATTCTGAAAATTGGTAATCTTATAGATTTCGAGGTGCTCTTTACGAAAATCAACTTTGCCACCTCAAATTTGAACGGCAAGTTGCCGCCATATTGAAAAAATGGCGTCAAAAAACAGCTTTTTTAAAATATCTTCTCTCTGGCTCAATCTACGATAAAAGTATCTATGTACGAATTAAACTAGAGAAAATTTCCTACAATTCCTTAAAAAACCGTTTTTCTGTAAAATTGATAGTTTGAGAGTACGGCCGCCTCAAAGTCTTTGCTGCTCTCGCCGTAGTATCAAATCTGTCCATATATAACAGCACTTCGTACTTGACCATATTCTTTCTAATAATTAATATTTTCAATATTAAATTGAGCGAATAAGATCTAGAAATAAAATAATTCAAATATTTTTCTGTTTTTTTGCTGATTTTTTAACGCTTCATGCTACTTGAAGCTATAAGGTGCTACTCAAGCTATAAGTATATTTACAGCTACTTTGCCATTGAAGTGTTAAAAAATTAGCAAAAAAAAACGAAAAATATTTGAATTAGATCGCTTAAGATCTTATTCGCTTAATTTAACATTGAAAATATTAATTATTAGAGAGAATGTGGTCAAGTTCGAAGTGCTGTCATATATGGACAGATTTGATACTACGGCGAGAGCAGCAAAGACTTTGAGGCGGCCGTACTCTCAAACTATCAATTTTACAAAAAAACGGTTTTTTAAGGAACTGTAGGAAATTTTCTCTAGTTTAATTCGTACATAGATACTTTTATCGTAGATTGAGCCAGAAAGAAGATATTTTAAAAAAGCTGTTTTTTGACGCCATTTTTTCAATATGGCGGCAACTTGCCGTTCAAATTTGAGGTGGCAAAGTTGATTTTCGTAAAGAGCACCTCGAAGTCTATAAGATTACCAATTTTCAGAATTCCCGGAGTACTGTACCGGCAACAGCCTTTTTTTGCACCAAATGACTGGACTATAAATGATCTTGATACTTTTTTCTGATGCTCACTTTTTCATACTTATTTTGTTATAACGACGTTTACTGTAATAATTTAGGAGATACTAAATAAAATTATCTTCATTTATATCTTAATATTTTAATTAATTAAATAAATTATGAATTAGTTGTGCCACTTTTTTGATTAGCAATAATTGTTAATTGTTAATTTACCAGTTAACTGGAAAAGAAGTAAACTAAATGGTAGATTGAGCCTTTGTCTACGTGGAAATACTGCAATACTGACCTTAAATAAGATGGATTTGTCCTGAAATTAAATTATACAAGAATATGGCAAGTGGCACAACCGTCCACAACCACAGAGACATTTAAACAATATATAACAAAACATAAAATTTTTTAAACAAAGTTAACAAAAAATCTTTGGGATTTTTTTTTCTTGTGTTGAATTTTTCTTTCATATTTTGTCTTAGAGTAGTTAAATGCTTTTTATCTGTTTAATTTTCACCCAAAAAGAACAAGAAGTACCACAAATAATCATTATGACTTAGCTAAATTATCTAAGAAAAAACTAATTGCTGGTAAATAACTACTAATGTTAAATTTACAGCAAAATAATAAACAAAGTTAATTAAAAGAATTCGAACAGGAAAACTTACATTTGATTTGCACTGACTGAAAGCAATAATTGGAAGTTACAGTCGAACAATCATACTTCATCTTTCTCAGTATTGTTTTGCTGTTATGACGACTGTCACTACCGTACCTTGGCACAACCGTGCCCAGTTTTCCCTACATAAAAATTCCAATTAATACATATTTACAGATTCATGCTAAATACCATTTTCTATATGTGAAAATTACAATTTTAAAATACATATAGTACAGCTTGTAAAAAAGTAGATAGGGACCATAAAAAATAAAAAATCGCTTGATGCAAAAATCTTTTGCGTTTATTTTTTGCACTCGTTCACATGTTCTTTATCGTAATGATTTTTAAATGAAAGCATTTCATGTATTCTGTTTTTGGCGGTGTATTTGAAGATTGCCGATATTGGTTTCAATCCCTAATGTGGTTGTGCGGATAAATATGAATTGCTAAAAGATTCATTGTCGTTCAATATTCTATAGAAACATCGATCGATCGCTTGTAATCTTGGAATAAAAATAACCCTCGCACATTATTCCCTTCGCCAAAGGGGACCGACTTCTGGTAAATAGTCTTCGACTTCGTCTCACTTTAGGTGTAAAAAATATTCTACGCGCTCTACTTTGGGATGGATTACGATTGTCGAATATGAAATAACCGATGCATTGTGTAAAAGTTTCTCAAATTACACAATTGCACAAATTATTACAGTTAATGTTGTTTCTGTAATGAGTAAATCAGTATAAAAAAGTATCAAATCTAAGTGTCAAGTAAATAGTATCAAGAACAGCAAATGATCTAGCTTTTTGCAAGATACTCCAAAGATGAATGATCCATAGTGAGTCAAATTTTTCTAAAGATACTCAAAAGATTAAAGTTTTACCAAAATGAATATCGCAGGTATAAATTAAGAATAAAACTAGCAAATTTAACAGATGTACCTTAATCTATAATTGTTCTATGATGATAATAAATAAAAACAAAGTTTACTTCGTTTTCTTAAGCCATTTACTTATATTTATTTAAATACGATATAATTGTTTTTAGTCTTTTTGTCTGTAGTAGGTAATTATACCTGTTTGTTTATTTGGTAAAGTTAAAAATGCGATACTGGTGACTGATAGTTACAATTTGCAAGGTAAAACACACAAATAAAATTGAGGTAAAAATGCATAAAAATTGATTTTCGATTTTTTGCATAAACTATGCATGTAAAATAATAATTTATAGTGATTTTCTATATTTAAAATTCTCAGCATAAACCAGTTTGATTACATTATTATTTCTTTAGATTATTATCGCTTTTATTAAATTCTTGTATTTTCAAGAATGAGTGCAGATTATTCATATATTATTATTATTTATATAGAATTCTAATCTAAGGTCCTAAATTTCTAAATCTTATTTCCAAAATGATCTTATTTCTAAACATTATTTATTGGCTTACAAAGTAATTTTTGTTTATGAAAGTAGATGATCGCTTTTATTAACAATCTTGTATTTTTCAGAATGAGTACAGATTTTTCATATAATATTTTTATTTATGTAAAATTTTAATCTAATGTTCTAGATTCATAAATTTTAATATTAAAACGATCTTATTTTTAAACAATTTTTGGTTGGTCTACAAAGTAATTATTATTTACTAAACTAGATTCAAGTAAAAGCTGCATATTCTGGGCTGCTTGTGAAAAAGTCCAAACGGCTGTTTTGGCTTTATTGATCAGCTAAATGTTAAAAGTTGCAGCAATTTCGTTGAATTTTTACTTTAGGAAAGCATAAATATATTATTTTGTTTAAGTTTTTTCCCGACTATATTTTGTCTGATAATTATAAATTAGATCATTTGGTAACATTAAATAGAACTGTTAATAAGCAAATCTTCTCAATTGGAATTCGATTAAGAAGACTTACAATTAGTCGCCCCCATTCTATAGAAACATCCTATAGATTTTAATTAAATTAAATAAAAATCAGTAATTGTTAATCATCATCTAACTAATTAAAGATTCAATAAAGGGCAAAGATTTTCTTTTAATTTAATTGCACTAAAAATTGCGGTATTATTTTGTTTTTACCATATAATTCAAACAAGAGCCTAAAAATAACTTTATTATTTTTTATTACGACATGCTTGAATAAATAAATAAATAGAATAATTAAATAAAGTAATTATTAAAATAAATAAATTAATTAAATAAATAAATTATTGCAGTGGTTTATATGATATTTTAAATTTGATCTTTATGAATTCAAGTCGACTTCTGGAAAGCCCACAGATTTTTTTTAAAACGGCTCATTCCTTTTTTTTGAAAACCTCGAAATACCAAAAGATTCACATTTATCAGATCAATTACAATATCTTATTCCAGAGAGAGGACCGCCGTGCCTTTCGTCCTGCCGATCTGTTTGCAGTAACAGTTGCGACCAGGATTACACTACCCTTTTTTAATCACTCTCAAGTACCTGTACTTACAATTTTAATTGGAAATACCAAAAAATTGTATAGTCCGAAAGATTTGGTTGTTTGTAAGAACGGCTTAAATTTTTGTAATGCCTTTAAGAGTATCATTGATATATTTTTACCGGGATTATTTAATTACTTGCTTGTTATGCGTACTTCCAACCACAGGGAAGTGTTTAGAGACACTCGAGGACTTAGAGAATAGTTTTCAACATTTTAGTTGGCATTGATATTTTTGTTCAAATATTTTTTACTTGGAAGAATATTTCTTTTATGTGATGCATCAACTTAAACTTTTTAAATAAATATCAATTATTTGATGATATCAATTAAATATGCATTATATTTAAAAAAATATATGGATACTAAATAAGCCATTAAAATTATAAAAATAAATTAGTTAACTTTTGTTGGAGCCAATTATTGACTTGGAATTACAGGACAATTTAATATAATATCATATAAATTTAATATATATATATATATATATATATATATATATATATCAAGTATTATTTGGTGTAATATTAATATTGCATTTGGACTTTAGAATATATCAATGTTCTTCTTGATTTTTTCTTCTGTGTACCATCAATTTTGAGATATTTTCTAATGTATGGACCTACAGATCTATATGTCCATACATTAGAAAATATTTTGAAATATCATTTTGAAAATTTATGTTGTTCAAAGTAACTGTTAAAACTAGACAAATGCAGTGAAATTATATTTATTTGTTTTATATTTGACTGATTAGTAATTAATGTGTAAAATATTTTTATAAATAATTTCTCATAAATTAATTTAATAGTTATTCCATCCCTGCTGATAAATATTTCTGACGAAATACCAGATTAAGGTATATACGGTGTAATTTTTGTAAAAAACTTGCCCATGAAATTTTTATTTTGCATTGGTTAAATAATTCAGTTATATTTTGTAAAATCGTTTCAAAATTACAAATAAGATATTGGCTTGCTAGGCGTCCTATTTTACTCCGCCTATGGGGTAAAAAGGACCAGGTGACAAATTTTTCAAAAACAGCAAGAAACACACTTCTACAGTGATGAATTAGCTGGGAGTTTTACTGAACATAGTCAGATAGTTGTTTGTTTAATAAGTGTTATTTGTGCCACAAATTTTGTGGTAATATAATTGGTTTATTTCATAATGTAATTGCTCAAAGTTGAACTGGACCTTTGTGTTCCGTCCTAACCTACTTATGTACATGTAAATCTTCATAATATTTTAACTAAAATGTCTAATTTCTTCAAAATATTATTTACTTGAAATTTCAATTATTTTATTCAATTTCTTGAAGATATGGGATGGCGCCTTCCACAAGAATTACTGGTAACGTATACTAAAAATGATTATTATTAATTATTGAAATAATTTACTTTTTACTATTATAACTGAATATTTTACAAATCTCACATGAGCATTTGGAGGATTTTCAATAACCTTTAAACGGTGAATAAAATAATTGAAAAATTAAATAAATAATTTAAATAAAAATGAGGCTTTCTTTTTAGAAGGTTAAAAATTATAGATAAAAATAGCTATCCAAGAAAATTTAACCAATAGCAAATATATGTACGCTATAGATTTTCAAATTTTGTATATTATTCATTTTATTAATTTATTTTTCAATTCATACCTTTTATAAAAAAAAATTAACTGAAAAAAATCGATTTCAGAAAAAAAAGCACTGCTGATTTGAATAAAAGTATCTATTTCACATCTTCAACTCTGGTTTATCCTTTTGTACATGTTTCTAGGCCAAAATTATTAATTAGTAAATGTAAATATTAATTTCTTTTGGAAAGAATTTTCAAATGATATGGTATGTAAAGAATACTCTCTGAATGAAAATTATTACTTCTTGGGTTAGCTTCGTGAACATTTTGAGAACTTGTCACTCACCGATTGAGAACCTGTGCAATAATTTTAAGTACAACATGTATATTAGCGCAAGCACTTCAGTGTCGGTATTTCTGTCGGGTTTTTCGGTATTTTTATGTGATTATATGCAATATATACTGTTATGGTTTTCGGTCTGGTCATTGTACAAGATTTGCTTGTTACCTTCGGATAATAATGCCCGATAATACCTTCTCATTGTACTGCGGTGTTCTACGATAAATATCGGACGGTCATTAAGGGATGTACTTATTCCTTCTGGCCGTTGTTCGGCATCATCCCTCCTCCTGAGATGGACAATGACACAGGAGATATAGTTTAAGGCTTTCTTTTATACCTTTGTATATAATTATGGGGCCGTGAACTGTGCATCGGCTACCTGTGTTTTCGTCTTTCAACTTTCAATATGTTTGGATATGTTTATCATTAGAATAAATTGAGAAGGAATGGGATATAAACAATCGGAGCTGCAGTAGGTAATGGAAACAGGAATGAATTTATATCGGATATTAAATGGACTAAATAATATATATATATATATATATATATATATATATGTAATTTTTCAAATTAAATATTTTCATTAATTTTCACAAATGAGGGTTAATCAAGTACTCTATTCATTGAACTAATTGTGAGTAAAATGCGCGAGAAAACTCATGTTATTTTTAGGTTTTTATTTTTTTACTCGATTTTCTCATTATGGATCTATCAAGTATATTATCTTTTTATAATCCTGATTAAATATGCCAATTTTTTATAAAACTTACCGATATGCTTCAGTGCTTTTTTTAAAAGAAGGGCCCCTCAATGTTGACCAATTTTGAAAATTTTTGGTTTATAGTTTAACAAAAAGTCTTAATTCTTGTAAACTTGGAGCAGTTGTATTATTATTTTTAACTCTTGCCCAAAATAGTTTATTTACTATTATGGATCCAAAGCTTCAATAAACAAAATTAATAAAAATAAATCACAATAACCAAAAATGGACACATTTTTAGCAAAGCTAAATTTCTTAAACAATGAGCTTAAAAGCTCATAGATTTCTAACTACGTGAGATGAATGCTCTTGATAGATATGATGAATAGTATCACTCTGTTTCTGCTTGACGTTGAGTTCTGGGACAACATGTATATATATTGTTTAATTTTTTCTGGAAAGCTGGTATTATTTTGATTTTGAAACTGAACAAAAGGCTTCCCCAAGTTTATCAAAAATTATTTATTCTATTTTTATGTATATTATTTTACGTTTCATCCCTTCTTTAGGAATGATTAAACTGAAGAATTTTCTGAATTAGACACTCATTAAAAATGAACTTATACTTTTACTAAAAATAATTTTTAAAAATGCGTCGAGTTATTGATAAAACAAAAATTTCCAAGTAATTTTTATATGGGTAAAATTTAGTTTTTCTAAAATTTGTCATCTATCCCTTCCTACCCGATAGGCCGGGTAAAAAGAGACAGCTAGGTGGCCAACAGACTCAATGTCGAATTAATAGCTACATTATTTAATTAAAGCAAAATATATATTGATGAACACATTTTTTGCAAAAATTACACTTTACATAATCTTTATCTGGTATTTCGTCAAAAATATTCATCAGCAGAGTATAGCGGGAATAACTATTCATTTAATTTATCTCTTTTAAAATAGCCTTTTTTAATTTACTATTTTCTCAATATTTACACCTTTATCAGGCTAAAGTTTTAGTTGTTTTTTTTACCCCACGCATATGTAAGCTTTTATAAAGGTTGTATAAAAAATCTGTTGAATCTAACTTAAAATTAACAATTAAATAACGTATACTTAAATATTATATTCGCGTAAACTATACAACAGTGCTTACAACCAAAAAACTAAAAACGGAGGAAAATACTTTTGTGATGGATTTTCAGACATTGCAGTTTATATCATGATAGCGATATAGTTAGAATTAAATTGGTCATACATCTTTTGCCCTTTGATTTCAAATATCATTGCTAAACACTTTACTTGTTTTGAAATATTAAGCCCTGCCATATAAAAAAACCATATAAAAAATTCATGGAAAACGGGAGTGCTTTTTGTTCAGATAATCAAACTCATAATATATCTATACAAATCTGAAATTTGATCATTTTGATCTATATTTGGTTTGTACTTTGCAGGGCTGGTACAACCTTGAATGCGATGCATGCGAAAAATACGGGTGCACGTCTTAGGGGGCGCCAACACGAGATTCGGATATAAAATTTATAATATAGTTTTTTCAATATAATTTAGGGATTATAAAATTTCTTTGCATCACCTACTAATCGTCGGGCAAAGCTGTAAAAAAACCTTAACAATTCAACTTTAATACAACAGTCCAATACATGATGGGAAAGTAAAGATAAATACATAGAATTCGGCTTTTATGATATCAATTTGCGGAAGTTTTCGATGCAATTTTGGATATTTTAAATAACGAAAAATTAAATTTGCATAATCCAACATGAAGTACAAGTGTTATGTTTAATAATGAAAGGCTAGAATTTTTTGCTCTCTATGAGTTGCTCAATGGAATAAGTCGCATAAAACCCCCAAAATAAATAAGTAAAATGTTTCAGAACCCAAACATTAATATTACACATGCGTTAGAAATAATTGAAAATTTAAAAATATTATACATGCGTTAGAAATAATTGAAAATTTAAAAATATTATGCATTATGCAAACAATAATGAACACACTGAACGTTTTGTCTTAAAAAGTTTGGATTGAAAATAAGAATTGAAAAATAGTTCGGTAGTGCGACAACGATTGAACAATTTGATTATGAGTACCTACGAATCACCTCGATTTTGTAAATAAATTTAAAATCAATGTATTTTATGCGCTTTTAGATTATATTTAACTTTCTGTGTACTAAATCCAAAATTATTGAAAAGTACTTAAAAAAAATTAACGTAAATGTTTATATAATTTTAATGATAAACTATTAAAACAGTTAAAATAATAAGGGGGAGGGGGCGCTTGAAAATAAAAGGCAGGGTAAGGACCCCAGGACCGGCCCTGGTACTTTGTCATAGCTTAAATTGGCTTAAATAATAATAACGGAAAAATAAGTGAATAAAATTAATAATGCTGCAACAGTATGGGTCTTGTTAGTAACAAGATGATTTTTAATGTATGCATGTAACTCATATCGTACATGGTATTGAACTATTTCATTCAGTGGTGGATCCAGGGGGTGGGTCACGGGGTCATGACCCCCCCCGAGCTTGTCTTAAGACTTAGATAGAAAACTAATTCAGCAATAAAATTACTTTATAATGATTTTATTTATGTATTTTGTTGCCAAACATATTTTATAACTTCAATATGCAACTTATTACAGACGAACGGCGGAGCCAAAGACTCCTAAAATTTAACATACTCATTGAGAACTATAATTCAATTATGTGACCCCCCTTGTTACAACATTTTTTTTAAAATAAAATATCAATTGTCATTATTATTATAGTCTAGAAGTGCTGCAGGATTGGATTCGGCACTGCCGCGGTTCAATGTTTTGACCGCCGTTGACAATATCGGTTATTGTGTGGGACTCTAGTACATAGGTGCGAGGTGCGAGGTGCGAGTTCATCAGCGCGAAATAATTCGCCTAGGCGTATTTTTCTTTTTCGGCGTCGTCATGCACACATTTCCTTTATACGAAGCCGCTTTATTCTTCTCGAAAATCGGCGACAAATCATAGCTTTCTTCATTCGGATCAGAACGAGATGTCTGCTCGAGCGTGGACGCTAATAATTTTCTATTGAATTTTTCACACGCACGATTCAAATTTAATTATTTACTTTGTGTTTATATTTATATACTCATGTTCTGTTTCATTTCTATTAATGATAGGTAATTGCAATTTAAGGAAATTGTTCTGTTGTTTCTACTAAACTTTTTAAAAATAACATTATTTATATTTTTGGTACAGCGATTCATTGAAAAACAGTGTTTTGACACCTTTTAACATTTATAACTTGCAATAATTTTATGTTAACGTTTTTTTAATTGCTAATATTTTTGTGTAATAAACGAAAATCGATCACAAAAAATATATTTAGTAAGTGTTCAATTAAAAAAAATTGTTTCAAAGATAAAATGTGGATTTATTCAATTTTCAAATAGTGTTTAACTGTGCCAAATTATATATATATATATATATATATATATATATATTTATATATACATATATAGGGTAGAACAGGGGCTTAAAAGTCTCCGGGTAAAAACGTCCATCACCTATATCTTAAAAACCAGTAAAGTTAAGAATTTTTTAAGAACAATATTTGAAAGTAGAGGGAAAAAGATGTATAAATAGATACCATCTTGATTCTTACGACGTTGCTATCGGTGGAAAATGGCAATGTTTGAAAATCCATAACAAAAGTATTTTCTGCGTTGTTCTTTGTTTTGATTGTGAGCGCTTTTGCTTATTGTTAGTTTTCCAGACCTTAATATAATTTTTAGGTATACGTTATTTAATTATTTTATAAGTTGTATTGTTAATTTTAAGTTAGATTCAACAGTTTTTATATTACCTTTATAAAACCTCACATGTGGGTGGGGTAAAAACAAAAAGGACTAATTGGACTGAACTTTATCAGGGTAAAGGTGTAAACCATAAAAAATAGTAAATAGAAATGTGAATTAAGTTGGAAAAAGCCATTTAACAAGAGATAAATTAAATAAATAGTTATTCAAACTCTGTAGATGACTATTTCTGACAAGACACCAAATCAAGATTATATTTACATTGGTTGAATAATTAAATATAATCCATTGGACTTGTTAACTTCCCGTAGGGTAAGTTATTGTAATGGGCCGAAAATCGAAATTGAACATTTTTACATTTCTCGACGTTTTGAAAGTTTCTGAACATTTTGGCATCAGAAAAAATGGATGTGTGTGTGCGTGTGTGTATGTATGTATGGATACAACTTTCCAGTCACGTTTTCGGGCGCACGGATCAACCGATCTGAATGGTTAAAAAAACATTCGATTCCTATTGATAGGGAGAAGAGCTGATTAGTTTTTGGCAAAGGCAGGTCCAGCCCTTTCGGAGATACGGAGCAAAGTGTGCAGAAAATATAAATCGACTTTTTGAGAGTACAGAGTATCCGATTTGAATGATCTAAAAAACATTCAATTAGTAATGATTGGGAGAAGTGTTTATTAGTTTTTGGCAAAGGCAACGCCAGCCATTTCGAAGATACGTAGCAAATAAAAACTTGCAGTTTTTGAGAGAACTAAGCGTCCGATTTAAATGATTCAAAGAACTTTATGCTTGTCTTAACAAAATAATTGATTTTGAAAAAAAAATTTTGTTTCAACTTTTTTTTTCAAAAAAAAAAAATTTTTGTATATCGAAAATAATTCAGATTTTATTTTTAATTCTGACTGTAGTTCTAATATACTTTGAATAAATAATTTCAACTTTGCAATTCAGTTCATATAATTCTTATAAATATTAGACAATGTTACAATATTAATAATAATCTATTTGAAAACATTCAGTATTCTTCGAACATTTCGTTACGTTACGGGAAGTTCTAGCAATTTGCCTTAAGGCACGATGCCATACACCCAACTAGTTTTTTTTCTAGTCGTTTCATTTTACTCTGCATATAGGGTAAAAAGGAACAGCTTAAAATTCTTTGAAAAACAGCAAAAAACACATTTCTTCAAAGATGAATTTGCTGGGAGTTTTACTGAACATAGTGAGATAGTTGTTTGTTTGATGTGTGTCATTTGTTGTGATATAATTGGTTTTCTGCCTCGTCCTACCCAATATATATCATCATTTTTTTGGTAGTTCTTTTAAAAAATATAATGTTTCCTTGATAATGTTGTTGAGCATATTTGTTTAGAGGGTGCTAGAATTGAATGAAACAGGCTTCAAACAAATGATATTTAAAAAGTTGTATAATAGAGTCAAAAAATCCATATCGCATTTAGACGTTGGACGTTATACTATCATTTCTTACAAAGCTAATATTGGTATATATATATATATATATATATATATATATATATATTTATATATATATGTGTGTGTGTGTGTGTCTATATTTGTGTGTCTATATTGTGTTGCTTGTTGAAAATGAAATCGAGTGCGTCGATACGGCCGCTGCGAGCTTCGAGCTGCGAGCTTGGAGCGGAGGTAACATCTTGCGTTGGATAACAACGGTGCCCAATACAAAAAGCCCGGACGGATTTTCAGGCATCACTGATTCCGACTGATACCTTCTGACTATAATCTGTATCCGCGTGCATATCAAGCGGAAAAACTTACGAACTACCTATATGCTGTGTATATACGCCAGATACACACATCGCACTATTCTCTGAAATAAATGAAAACAAAACAAGATACAGGCGCTCGCTATTCGAGAGAAAACGAACGCGCAGAGCTGCGACTAACATTCGATTCAACAGCTACAGCGAGCATTTTAAGGTGTTCCACTGGCTTAGATATAAAAATTCTTACAATTTGTAAATATCAGAGTTCTATAGGGTTCCGTATACATAGATGACTCCAACTTTACCAATACTTTTATTAACTTTTTGTGACCAAATTTTGTTAGGTTAAAATCGGAACGGCAAATTGTAGGTGCGCTCATTCGGGACAGGGAGGCGCGGTTTACAAATTTGCTAATTTTCGTACAATTGAAAATAAAAGACCGAAATTTTCAATGTCAGATGATATTCGAATACTTTGGTATTTTGTATTCGGACAGTTTCCCATTCATAACCTATTGTTTCATATAAGCATGCTCGTTGTCTACATAATTTTTAGATATTTGTAATTTTATTGTCAATTAATTGCGAAAATTCAGTATAAACCTATATTTTATAAAATCGGGACAATCCGCGACAAAAGAACAAAATGTGAGACAACTATTGCTTTTAGGAAAACCTGGGACACAAGGTGAAATCCGGAACGTATTGTCACCTTAGTATAATTAACTAGACCATATCTACTAAAATTAGATAAGAACTGAATGAAATTTTTTTTTTTTGAAAAATTTTGAGTAAAAAAATAAAAACCTAAAAATAACACGATAACAGCTAAAGCATTTCGCTAACATTCAGTTCAAATGATTCTTTCTCGCACATTGGGCAAAAATCATGTCGTTTTTAGGTTTCAGTTTTATACTCAAAATGTTTCACTAACAAATATTTTATCTTCTTAAAATTCTGATTCAATTTTACTTGAGAACATTTTTTTTATATTCAATGTCGACCAATTTTAAAGTGTTGAAATTTATAGTTCAACAAATAATCTTAATTCTTATAAACTTGGGGAAATTGTTTTATTATTTTTGACTGTGGTTCTAGAGATGTTGTTATGTGTTATTATATGGTGGCTCTAGTAAGATTCTTGGTTTAAACTTTAAATGAACAAAATTAATAAAAAATTAACCATAATGACCGCAAATTGACTAAAGTTGTAGGTTGCATTCAAAAGCTCATAATTTTATTTCATAATTTTTTTTTAAAAAAAATCATGATAGTTAATGTCAATATTTTCACCCCGTTTCGGTTTGACGTCAAGGTCCCTGTATAAACACATTATTTGAATTTATTTTATACTATCGAGTTAGATAAATATAGTAATAATAAATGAATATATTACTAAATTTAGCCAGTTCAATATGTAATTACCAAATATATAAATGAAATATTAATTACCTACATATCACAGTACTATACGTAAATTATATAAACGCGCAATCATCCCCCAGGATTGAACAAATAGTAATAATATTTATAATACATATGAATATATGTGTCTAGTGAAATTATGAAGTGTGTGTGTATGTACTTAAAGCATACAATACAAAAAGTCAAATCAAGATAAAAATACAATAAATTTGAATTCAATCTACCTAAATTATAGATAATAATTAACTGATGATGAACACGATTCTGCGAGGAAAAATAAAACAATATGAAAATCCTTTTTAGGATCGTTATGAAAAGACAAAAATCAAAGATAACCACCAAATAAAACAATATAGATTAATTGGTAATTCAAGAAAAAAATCAAATTTTATAAGAAGTTCAAAGGAGCAACATGAAGTATCTACATAAAATACAATGGTGATTATAATAAAAACAAAACGCATGAATTAGTCTGTTATTAGATTCTAATAAGACTTTATATTTTTGTTTTAAATTTTTGAAAATTGGTTGTGCTAGTATCATTATAATCTTTAATCAAGCTACATAGTGTACATAGTGTAAAATAATATAATGACAATGATATTCTCATATAATTAAGACAGACTGCTTATAATATATATGGCTTATAATTACTATCTAATGTAACGCACTTTTTTATTATTGGTCCATTATGAATAAATACCATCTTTGATAAAAAATATACATTCGACCAATATTTTTTATTGATGGACTATATTGTATCTAGGCGGCAACTTTAAAAAGGCGGCAACTTTAAAAAGGATATATATGACGATTTGTAATTCCCTAAAAGGACTTTGGGTTTGTCGGTACATTTTACCGAAAAAAACAAGTACTTATTCTATTCCATAATCCGGGCGCTCCGGCTCTTATCTCAAAGATAAAGACTTAAAGATCGTGCGACGGCGTTACAGAATGAACTTTTATTATTGTTGTATACTTAAATATATTAATAACATTATTAATTTCTAGTCCGAAAAATAATTGCTTGAAAATTGCACGTTTTATATGTTGCCCACAGATATCATTCAAAATAAGACTTGTCTTATTGTTGTTGTCTTAGCTTAATCTTATTGTATCGCTAATAAATAAGATCTTAGTTAAGAAGATGAAATATAATTATAATTTTTACCTCATTATATTTAGATCAGTCAAAGTTCAGACCCGATTTTTTTTGTTATTTGATTTTGAATTGCAATCTGGGTATTCTAAAACGTTAAGCATAGATTGCTAACATATTTATATCTGACCAAATAACCACTGGGCCACAACTGTTCTTCCAAATCCGAAAGGAACCATATTTTTCTTAAGATTAGATGTGTATAATATACATCGAGCAAAAATTTGTATCAGCACACACACGCACGTATACACACACACCCATACACACACACCCACACACACACACCCACACACACACACATATATATCCATTTTTTCTAAGGTATGCCAAAATGTTCAGAAACTTCATTTTTCATTTTTTCCCGATTATTATAACTTACCCTATGGGAGGTTAAAAACATGCTTTACAATTTATTTGAAAATCATAATATAAATTCAATTCAAATTTTATTCTAAATATTAAAATTATAAATATATGATATTTTCATATAAATTGAAATTTTATTTTTATATTATATGTAGAACTTATTATTTTTATTCAAATTTTTGATATATTTATAGATTATTTCTAGCTTATCGTAAGTGAACGTATATTATTTATTGCATTGCAACTGTGTTTTTGTATTCTAGTTTAGTTAATTAATTTAGATTTTTTAGATTTACAATGTTTTATTACAGTATAATTACGGACTAATACCCTTGCGTATTATTTTTTCATGATTAATATATAAAAAATTATATACATTATAAAAATTGTTAATATGCAATATGTAAGAAAAATAGTGATAAAAATTTGCAATTCTTTCAAAAAAAAGTTTGCAATTTTCTTTGAAAAAACATTATATTTTATTTATTAATTTGTTATAGAAATAGTTTATATAACAATTCCAACGTTGTGGAACTACTGGTTCAAGATTTTACCCAGATTCAATATTAAATGCAAACCTTAAACGCCACCATCTAACCATGAATAACCAGATCAACACAGTAGCTTCATTGTATTTTATTTTTGTGGCTCGGCATTACAGATTCGTCTTACAATCTCTTTTTGTATTTTTTATTTATTCGCAATGCGTGCACATTTTTATTTTGATTTTTTTTAAAGGTTTCGTATCAAAGAGGTACGAAATGCTCCCTAGCTTTGTCTTTTCATATCTGAACTATTTTTTTCTACACTAATATAGATACCATTGTAAAACATAATGGCCAGTTCGGGTTTTTAAAACCGCATATATTTTTTTTATTTTATCTAACAGTATTTAAGTTATCACTTGAATCTAACGGTAGTTAATAAAATCGACAGCCCGCACCCAAAACTGATTTGTAATAATCATGGAAATTTATAAGATTTACAATTAGAAAACGATGTAAATAATTAAAGTTGTGTATTTATTTAAAACATATCCTAACGAGTATTTTTATGGTATTTTGGTAAAACACTTTGTAATATAGAGTACGGTTGCTTAAGTCGAACCCCCTCAGGAAATAATGCTGTGAAATTAAGTTCATAGAAAATATTTGGCTTTAATTGAATCTTTATTTAATTAGAATATGATTAACAATGACGAAATTTTAATTTTTTTTATTAAAATTTTACGTTTTTTTTTTAAATGTAATGCCTTAGTCGTACCACCTACAGCCCGAATCGTACTTACCACTTATAAACTGAATATGATTTAATGTAAGATCAACATTAAAATAAATCTCTGCATTTTATACACGTGATAAATACTTTTGTCTATCTTTCTGTCTATATTTTATGCTATGCCTAATTTGCTTTTCCTGTTGATTTTTTTAGAAGAAATTTGTTAGAAGAATGTCGAGTAAGGCTGTGGCGTTTGAGCACGTTTATATTAAATCCAATTAGAATTACTAGGGGAAGTATGGACAAAATGACTTGGTGTTTTGTTTTCTTAATGATATTTATTTATTTAATAATATTATAATGAATCTCAATAGTTTACTTTTTACTCATCTTAGATTTATTGAATACCAGCAACATAGTCTTTTAATGAAGTATGATAACATATATATTAAGGAAAAATGCAATCAATTACAATAACTATTTTGTTCACATGGTATGGACAAAATAGCATATAAGATAACGACATACTGAGATACTAATTTTAAAGAAGACACTTCACAAATAAATTCTTTGATAAATTTTTTGACATCAGCGCATGACCCATGATCCCAAAGGGAACAAATCATAGTTCGTAACCAGCTTTCGAAGGGCTGAGACAAAAATGAAAAAAAAAAATTATCAAATACCTGATTATTGCAATAAAATTTATCGAAATCACTAGTACTAATGTAAGTTCGGTGATTTTAATAAAAATAATTATAAGTAACATATAAGTCTCAAAAAAATACGACAAAACCATCCTCACAATAAACTTTTGAAGTCGTGATACACGTTTGAACTGATTAGGGGCGTCCATTGAGGGGCGGGTTGACAAAAAATCACAAAAAAATACGTGGGGGGTCTAATAAGATATCACGTGTATGTACCTTTTACCTACATTTTCAAAAATAAAAAAAAAATACGTTTTTTACGTAAATTTATACGGAAAATTATATGTAACTAAAAATACACGTGATGTTTGGTCGGGGAGGGGGGTAATACTAAATATCACGACGTATCATCAAGGAGGAGGGGGATCCAAAAATTCCTAAAAAATCGATCACGTGATTAATGGCAGCCTCCTTACTGCGACAAGACTGTGACAATGACGCTCAATATCTGACAGGATTTGATTATGGATTTCTTCACGTCATACAGTCGCGGAAAAGTTATTAAAACTGTCCAGTTTTTAAATAAGGCTTCTTTGTCATTTTGTCCATATATACCATTTTGTCCGTATTTTCCCTAATAGATAGAATATTACGTCTAATATATGTCTTCATCTCTGCATTTTATTTAATATGGATATAAATAAAATGCACAATATATTTTGTACTATATCATATTTTTAGTTTTTCAATAGTTTCTATCGACTAATGCTAACTAAGTCTTTTTAGTAAAATTATTTATTATATACTTTCCCCTAAAAATACTTTATATTAAATTATAATTATATTACTATTAGGAGATTAAGAAAATTAAACCCATTAGATTTAGCATAGTTAATTTACATTTTAGATTTATAATTATTTTGTGTGTATATATTACAAATGGAAAATGTCTACTACCGGGTAGTATTTTAAAATATTACTCTACAGTCTACACTTTAGTCATAATAATTGCTGAATGCTTTCTAGGCAGATGGAATTGGGTGGAAATTAAAAAAAAAATATAATTATTTGTCATTGGACAGAATGGTATTTCTAATATAATATAGATATCAATCTCTGCATTGTTATATAACTACAAGTATCATCATTAGATAGAAAAGCAAAGTAAGAACTATCTCTCCACCGTTCAATTTTTTTCCTACAAAGGGTTTATTACCTATTTTATGGGTGTGTAAATATACTTACCTCTTCAGAATTCATAAGGTCTGTTAATAAATATGTTCAATACAAACATGTATTCATTCGCCAAATATTATGCCGGCGACAAATATGATCCCATTCATATTGCATTGTTGCCGTCTGTCAACTGTCATAAATTTTCTATTGGGGGCGTACTTGACGAGGGCTGAACGATGGATTTGTTTGTATGTTCAAGGAGAAAAACATACTTAAGTTATTTTATTGTATTGCCACTTCTAATTTCCTAAATTTATTTTTGAAATTATATTGAAAAAATATGATTGGTTGAAAAATTATTCTGAAAATAATTTTTTACCTTGAGATGTTTTAAGTACTGAAACTGATTGCAACATATAGAATACTAATATTTTATTATTTAATAATAAACTTGAATTTTTGCTATGACTACGATTGCTGTGAAATTATATTTGTAATTTTCAAGGAAATTGAAATATATTATTTTTTGTGTTCATTCTTCTATGTAATCAAATTATTTTAACAAAAATTAGTTATGCAAAATATAATATATACATATCAGGTAAAAAGTAATTTGTTTATATATGGATTGTTGAGTTTCTTCGTAAATTAGTGATTAGAGCTACAGGATTTCAATGAAACGGTTCATTTTTGATACCCGCCCCGGGCAGTCTGATGTCAAGCAGTAGGAACATCGGTTTTCACTTCGATATATAGATAGCAATACGTTGAAAGAAGAATAGCACTTCCTCGGTATAGCTGCATAAATAAAAAATTCATCATTATTACTTAATGTTTATTAATAATATTTATTTATTTATTTATTTATTTATTTATTTATTTATTCATAAGCAAGCCGTAATCAATAATAATAAATATTATTTCAGGCTCTTGTCAAAATTGTTATTATTATTATTATTGTATTATATTATATATTATTATTATATATATATATATATATATATATATATATATATATATTATGAATATTAAATGCACGAAATGCCGTAATAATCGTAATATAATAAAAATATTTTTTATTTCTAATCTAACCGATTAATAAAGAAAACCTTATTAAATAAAATTTAAAAATAAGATCATAACACTAAAACTAACTAATTCTAATATATTTCTTTTAAAATCTTATAAGAATCGAAGTCTGTATCAAAAGAATACAATAGGATTTTCTCAACATTGGGTAGTTCCGATAAGAGTTTTAGTATCTTATTAGAATCATATTTATTAGAATCACATGAACAGTGAAATTAAATAATTAGTTCACAATCTACACATTTATTGAATAACAATTGGCATCATTTTATTCGAAAAGATCTTGCTTTTGTTCTAATATATTGAAATATAAATTTTATCAGTTGAAATTTTCAAATGAAAACTGCTGGGACTTTAAACTTGGTGTCTTGGAAATCATTCAACAGTCTGTTAAGAATTGTCATCTACTTTATCTATTTAATATTTTCTCGTATAACTTAATTTTGATATGCTGTAATTGAAATAAGTTTGAATTAAATGGAAAATGAAATTAGATGTTTACGGTAAATTTTCCATAATAAAATAAATTTGAAAATTAATACAGTGATACCGCGCTTAACGCTTCCTTGTTTAGCACTCTTTTATTTCAACCCGGGGATTCTTTAAAATATGGGAAAAATCGTAAAATTTGCGGAAAAAACGATTTTAAATGAGTTAAATGTGGAAGATCCCGAAAAAATAGACCAACTACTAGTCTTTCAAATAATAATGATAGGGAAGAAGGGCAAATATTTTAGTGGTGCTTGTAAATAATTTTGTGAACACTATGAGTGAAATTATGGATCATTTTTTTTAAATGATCCAAATTTCGGCTTCATATTTTGAATTCAGAAGATGCTTTATCCACTTAACAACTTTAGAATAAAACGCAAACTACATTAGATGCTATTTGACAAAGAGTCAAAAATTTGGAAACACAGAATACACTAAATGATCGGAACTAGATAGTATGTAACTAAATTTGTTTATAATTATTTTATTTTTGTGTAAAATTTTATGAATTTAATGTAAGTTATAGTAATCTCAAAAAAATCGAAAATAAATTTTTTTCCGTATCTTTACGTTTTAAAGTTTTCTGAGCATTTGGCATATTTTTTAAAAAATGGATGTATGTGTGTGACACAAACACAGTGTGTATGTCTATATGTGTGTGTGTGTGCGGATACAAATTTTCGTCGGCGATTTCGGGAACACGGATCAACCGATTTAAATAATTCAAATAACATTCAATTTGTATTGATAAAGAGACGTGCTGATTAGTTTTTGGACAAGGCAGGTCCAGCCGTTTCGAAGGTAACAAAACTTGTGTTAACAAAATGAAGAAATGATTAAATTGTTGGGAAGGCAGGTCTAGCGGTTTCGGAGATCAAGTCAAAAAGCATTATTAGACATATGCACATCAAATTATCAGATATTTTATAGAGATTGTAATAACAAGTATAAATTTTGTCTACATTTCTGCGGGCTCCGTAACATTGTTTGTCCGTTAGACTGCGACGCTGCGCTTACGCGCTTCGATATTTTGTCTCTATCCATATTCAGCGCGATTGCTTTGAAAAAAGTTCAAAATTTCCAAAATATTTGAAAATATAAAACAATATTGATTTTTTAAAAAAGTTTTTTTTCAAAAAGTCTTTTTTTTTAATTTCAAAATTATCAAAAATCAATTTTTTTCAAAGTTTAAAAAGATTAATTTTTGGTATAGAATGTTCCAGCAATTTGCCTTAAGCAATTTTCCTATTAATCACGTGAGGTTTTCAGGGGGAGGGGGCGTTTGACAAAAAATTAAAAAATATTACGAGGGAAAGGAGGGGTATATTGGGGTATCACGTGTACTTATTTTTTAACTAATTTTTTTAAAAAAGTTCAAACATTTTTAAATAAATTCAAAAATTGTACAGTTTTTTCGCGTAACTAAAAATACATGTGATGTTTGGTGGGGGAGGGGGGTAATTCTGAATATCACCATGGATCACCAAGGGGGAGGGGGGTCCAAAAATCCTTAAAAACTCGCTCACGTGATTAATGGACGTCCCCTACAGCACGATGCCATACACCACTAGTTTTTATTAAAAATTAACAGAGTTATTATAACCAATTTTTTGTTATCTTCTCCTAACTTCATTCCTAACATGTTAAAATGACCCCTTTAAGCGCGGTTTGGCTTTACGCGTTACTTTGAGAAAACGTAACTCCCGCGTTAAACAGGGTATTACTATAAATTTTAGGGGGATGTTTAGGAGTAAATATGGCACTTCAGGCCACATCTATATTGAAAATGACAAAATAAAGCCATTTTACATAGTTCTCCTACCCCATGATAGATGTCACTTTTCTTCAACCGTCCGGGTAACAGTAGGTCACTGTCGAAGTTGCTCGCGTCAGTTCATCATGGCAAAACATAATAATAGAGTTTATTTAGGATATGTAGATGAATATATAAGTGATAAACATGCATCTTTATTAAATAGTTGTTTAAATAAAATCGGTGGTTATGCTGTGAGTGAATTTTGTTCATAATATTGTTATAGTTATATATGTATTATTTTAGTTCTATAGTGTGACAATCGATAATAGCACGACCTAATTATTCATTACAGATAATAGTACAGATTTTTTTGACAAAATATATCCAGTTGTTTTAGCTGTGATTTTTGAAACAATTATTTAGTTTTTAAATCTTAATGTGTGCGTTTTTATTTATATTGACAATAAATTAAATTTTTTGAGGTTAAGCACATTTGTCTTGTCTTTTAAATTGACATAAATCAATTTTTATAACCATTCAAGTTGTTTCTAATCTTTATGTAAAATGTATTTATATATCATATTATTTTGATTTTAGTTAGTTTTTATACAATGATTCCACAAACAAAATGATACAAATGTTTAGTTAGTTTTTATACAATGATTTCCTAAACAAAATGATACATTATTGCCATCGATGTGTAGAATTTGTATACACATTCAATTTTAATTTTTAATTAGTTTTTATACAATGATTTCATAAACAAAATGATACATTATTTGTATATACATTTAATTTCAGAATGATATCAGAATTTGTATATACATTTAATTTTCATTTTTAATTAGTTTTTATACAATGATTTCATAAACAAAATGATACATTATTGCCATCGAAGTGTAGAATTTGTATATACATTTAATTTTAATTTTTAATTAGATAGTTTTTTTACAATGATTTCATAAACAAAATGATACATTATTGCCATCGATGTGTAGAATTTGTATACACATTCAATTTTAATTTTTAATTAGTTTTTATACAATGATTTCATAAACAAAATGATACATTATTGTCATCGATGCTCAGAATTTGTATATACATTTAATTTTCATTTTTAATTAGTTTTTATACAATGATTTCATAAACAAAATGATACATTATTGCCATCGAAGTGTAGAATTTGTATATACATTTAATTTTAATTTTTAATTAGATAGTTTTTTTACAATGATTTCATAAACAAAATGATACATTATTGCCATCGATGTGTAGAATTTGTACATACATTTAATTTTAATTTTTAATTAGTTTTTATACAATGATTCCATGAACAAAATGATACATTACTGCCATCGATGTGTAGAATTTGTATATATATATTTAATTTTAATTTTTAATTAGTTTTTATACAATGATTCCATAAACAAAATGATACATTATTGCCATCGATGTGTAGAATTTGTATATACATTTAATTTTAATATTTAATTAGTTAGTTTTTATACAATGATTTCATAAATTAAATGATACATTATTGCCATTGGTGTGTATAATTTGTATATACATTTAATTTTGATTTTTAATTAGTTTTTTACAATGGTTTCATAAACAAAATGATACATTATTGCCATCGATGTGTAGAATTTGTATATACATTTAAGTTTACTTTTTAATTAATTAGTTTTTATACAATGATTTCATAAACAAAATTGTACATTATTGCCATCAATGTGTAGAATTTGTATATACATTTAATTTAAATTTTTAATTAGTTTTTATACAATGATTTCATAAACAAAATGATACATTATTGCCATCGATGTGTAGAATTTGTATATACATTTAATTTTAATTTTTAATTAGTTTTCATACAATGATTCCATAAACAAAATGATACATTATTGCCATCGAGTATAGAATTTGAATATACATTTAATTTTAATTTTTAATTAGTTAGTTTTTTACTATGATTTCATAAACAAAATGATACATTATTGCCATCGATGTGTAGAATTTTCATATACATTTAATTTTAATTTTTAATTAGTTTTTATGCAATGATTCCATAAACAAAATGATACATTATTGCCATCGATGTGTAGAATTTATACAATGATTCCATAAACAAAATGTTACACTATTGCCATCGACATGTAGAATTTGTATATACATTTAATTTTAATTTTGTGTGTAACTATGTATTTTATAGTTCCATTTAAAAATTATTTTTGAGTTTTCTTTTAACTAGAAATTTTTATTATTTTGTTTATTTATATGTAATATTTATGGGCTATGCATACTTTTAATATTAATATTATGAATAACATTTTCAGTTCATTTTTTTGATCACTTTTTTTAGAACTATAGTATTTATGTTTTACACATAATATTATTATTATGAATAACGAAGTTAATTTTTCTGCCAGATAATATTTTATTATTTTTTTCTCAGGATTGGCCAATCAAAGGTGTTACAAATCGTTATCCATGTGCCCTATGTGGTTTGGAGAGGCCGCTTGTATTGCAAATATATGCACCTTTAGATGGTTCACCTTATCATAGGACATTATATTTGTTTGGATGCTTTAATCCGCATTGCTGGAATCAACCCCAGAGGTATAAAAAATGAAATATAAATAAAGTAAAAGCTCATGAACAAATTGCACAATATTGTGTCAAATTTTTTCTTTTGTGCCTTTCTTTAAAGTATTTTGTAATAATCTAAGTTTAGTATCATTATGTGTTATTTGTTTAAAGTCGTTTCTTTCAACTCAAGTTTTCTTCTTGCAAGAATAATTTATAGAGTTTGATCAAATTATTTACAAAGATCTTTTATTCTTTTAGCTGGACATGCATTCGATCTCAAGTTTTAGATGCTTCACAAGAGGAGAGACTAAGTCCTCAAACTAAAACATCCTCCAATCTTTCTGTGAAAGGTTTAACTGATATTTCTTCCTGGTGTAGTTCTGCCGATGATTGGGATTCCAATAACTCTCCAAGTGAGAATAATGATGAAGAAAATGGAAATGTTATTCAAGGCAACAATAATCAGAGGTAGTTTGAATTATCAATAGTAATCAGTGGTAATTAGGGACACTAGTTAAAGTGAAACTAAATTCGTCACAAAACTATTAATACATATATTGAGAAATAGGCTGAGAAGTATGACCCATTCTTTTTACACTACTTGTGTATTTTGAATATACATGCTCATCTCTTTTTTATAATTGTGATTTTGTAATATAGATAATTGACTATTAACAATCTATAGTTTTTATTATTATGCCAATTTCTATAATACATTCAAGAGGAATGATGTGTGATTTATCAATATTAGAATATCTCAATTGTTAACTCTTGTCATCTTTGATTATTTGACTACAATATTTTTTAATCATAAGCTATCTTTAATTTAGAATTTCTGATGAAGATGATGAGAGTGGCTCATTGGAATCGGACAGTATTGAGCATAGTTTAGGAAATATGGTCATAGATGATCGTAATGCTAATGTTGGAGCTCAGGGTGAGTTTGTTACAGCATGAAAATTTTGTTGCTTAAGGGTATTCATTGAGTTAAACTCAAATTGTATGAAATGGTTTTTGAAAAATATTTTGTATCAGGTGGTGGAGCGGCAGGTCGAGTTGATTCGTCAAGTGCCTCAGCTGAACTTGAAGGAGATGAATCTGAATTAGTAACAATTGATTCACCAGTTGCTCCTCAGTGTGATATTTATGCAATGTTGCATTGTGTAAGTTCAAATTATATTAATAATGATTTTCAGTGCTTTCATGTTCCATTTCCTATGTTCAGATTCCTGATATAGCTGAAATCAATAAATTCAAGGATACATCATGGGCATCATTTGCTTTTGAATCATATTTTATTGCAGTGGACGAAGAGCAAAATGAAGAAAGTTCAGTTGTATCTGATCATATCCAAGAGCTTTTACATGAATATCAAATGAAAAATGAAGAATGTAATTACAAATTATTATTTTGATGTATTATGTTTGATTTAGTATATGATTATCATGTATGTTATAGATAATTTAGGAAGTCCTGGTAGTCCGGAAGATGCAGTGGGTGCTTTTGCTCAAGTTGCCGCACCAGACGATCAATCACAATTAGAGGAATATGAAAAAAGTGGACCAGCTCATGGTGATATAACCTTTCACAACTTTTTGAGGCGGATTCAAAAAAATCCAGGACAAGTAATTAGGTGAAGATTTCACAATAATTTTTGTAGCTTAGTAAAAATCCAAGCAAAATGAATTTTTATTAAATTATTTAAAAACTTGCCAAGGTTTGTTTGGATTTTATATACTTAAAATTTATTATCGGGAAATAGAATATGATTATTTGGTAACACTAGTCACTTATATTTCTAGATGCAAAAAAATATACCACAGGAACTTGTTTACAGTTTACTAAGTTTTGAAAATATTTAATGCTGTCATAATTTTATTATTCATTCAGATATTGCCGCGAAGGTACACCGCTTTTGATGAGTTATTTGGCGGAAAGTTCTAAACCTAGTCAGTGTAGTCATTGTGGGGGTGATATGATATTTGAAATGCAAGTGCTTCCAACACTTATATCTAATTACGTCTTGTGCAATCACCTGGAATGCATTTAGAATTCGGAACCATCTTGGTTTACACATGTAAAACGAGTTGTTGGAGCAGTGGTGCTTCTTCCATGACTGAAGCAGTATTCTGCAAAATGAAAAATACTTCAAAAAATAATCACATTAATGTATTTTCTACTATGAGTAGAGTTCGGTTTTCTTTATCATAAAATTTTAGGTGGAATATCAAAGTAGATATTTAGAAATTGATAAGCTGTTTGCAATGTATTTTTACAATTGATTGCAAATAACAGAAAAATTTCTATTCTATAGATATAATATGTGTGAGTTTCGTATTTATTTTTATTCTCTTTTGATAAAGAGTAGTTTATACTTTTACCATATTATTTTATGCACTACATTGTTGTCTCAGTTTTGATTTGTAATGTATCGTAGCACATGGAACTTGATTTAGCTATTTACTACATTAATTGCTCGTTTTATTGCTTTTGTTTTGTTACTTATTTATTTTTAGTTTGTTATAATACTCCATATTGTAAGATTATTAAATTTCCAAAAGAGCAGTTTGTGTTTTTGCCTGATAATACGATTTGATCATTTTGTTTTCTTGTCATTTTAAGACATTCTGAATCGTTTCACATCAAAATTGGAAAAATTGGGTGTGTGAAACAATTTGTCAACTTTTTTTGATGTACGTAAGAATTTGATGCACTGATTTCAAAAATTTAATAGCCATTTGAAGAAACTTGAGTAGAACGTGCGTTGATTAATTTGCGAGACTATCTGCCGAGTCGTTTTACAGATTTAGCAGAAAAATGCAAAAAATTCCGTACATGTTTTCGTCAAAAATTTTGAACCGATTTTGAAATTCTAAAAATCATTCAAAAAAGATGTCATCAGTTCAGAATCGTGCTATTTAGTTTCTGGTGAAGATTGGTTGGTCGTTTCTACATAATAAATTGTTCAATACTTTTTTTGGCAATTTTGGTGAAGCATCGTATGATACATGATGAGAAAGTTCATAGTGTTAATGAACATCTTAAAATATTATAGGTCTAAGAAAAGTGGTTTAATTATAAGAATTCATCAACGTTTGGAATAATGGGCCGTGTTATCGTGATAACTATAAATTCAATCGTCATAATCTTGAAAGTTGATCAATCTTAATTCGTTTCGATTATGTCTATTATTTATACCCATATTAGGAAGTTTTTGCGAATCGTCTCAGGGATAAACGTTATGAAATTATGATAATAAAAATAGCAAGTTCTGCAATTATCTGTGACAACTTCCACCATGATATATGTTTTTGTTTCTTTGACTAATTTTTTTTAAATTCCCGTAGGGTAAGTTATTGGAATCGCCCAAAAATCGAAATTGAAAGTTTTTACGTTTCTTACGTTTTGAAGGTTTCTGAAAATTTTGGCGTACTTGAAAAAAAATGGGTGTGTGTGCATGTATGTATGTATGGATACAATTTTTGTCTACGTTTTCGGGCGCACGGATCAACCGATTTGAATGGTTCAAAAAACATTCGATTCCTATTGATAGGAAGATGTGCTGATTAGTTTCTGGCAAAGGCAGGTCCGACCGTTACGAAGATACAAAGCAAAGAGTGCAAAAAATAGAAATCGAGTTTTTGAGAGAACGGAGCATCTGATTTGAATGATCTAAAAAATATTCAATTCGTAATGATGGGGAGAAGTGGTGATTAGTTTTTGGCAAAGACAGGTCCAGCCGTTTGGAAGATACGGAGCTAAATGTACAAAAAATGGCAGTATTTGAGAGAACTAAGCATCTGATTTGAATGAGTCAAAGAACTTTCTGCTTGTGTTGGCAAAAGAATTGCTTTTGGAAAAAAAAATATTTCAAAAAAAATTTTTTGTATTTCGAAAATAATACAGATTTTAACTTATATACTTTATATAAATAATTTTAACTTTGCAATACATTTTATATAATACTTATAAATATTAGACAATGTTACAGAGTGTTTATAATAATTTATTTGAAAACCTCGAATCGAATCCTCGAATTTTTTATTAAGTTCCAGCAATTTATTTGGTTTAAGGAACGGTGCCATACACCACTAGTTTGTTTTGAAATAAAAAATTGAAACTAAACAGATTTTGTTATTTTCGCACATCGGACCGTTACGATGTTACTTCCGGTACCAATTGGTTAGGTTTTTTTTTGTATTGTTTGCGTCTTTGATTGTAATTTGTGATAATATTTCTAACGTAGAATTTTGATGCTTATTTATCTATGTCTGATACATTTTGTGCATAACGTTCTTATATATTTCTATAATAATGTTGAAAGCCAAAATTCCTTATCAATCTGTGCCACCGATTTCAGATTGTAGTGTTAGATGTCAAGGTTGCCATCAGATGGCTTGCACAATTGCGCACGCGAGCTGTCATTGTCATTCGACGATTGCAGATGTTTCAATTTTGAGTTAAAGTTGCCCTCTTTACCGACTCGCTCTCGATCGAGAGCCGTTTTTCGAACTAATTGAGTAAAGGTGTACTGCAAAATGATTTCAAACGTTTGTAATTATTTATCCACTCCATTAAAGGTTTGTTTTATAATACATTATCCGTTTGGAATTTGCTTCACGTAACATTGTTAAGTGTTTATAAAAATTATGTAACATAACCCTATTGTTATGACTTTGAAGTCTCTCTTTGAAGCCTTTTATCAATCCTTCAAGTGCTTTACTGGAATTATAAAATATGTCGATTTGCGTTAGTGTTTGTGTGCTTAAGAGTGAAGAAAACCCTCTTATTATATGCAATGTGTCAACTTTCATTACTATAATGTAGGAGAAAATTTAAGTTTATTGGTATTTTTAATTTAAAGTTGCGGAGCTCACCTTTAAGACATGTAGCAGCAATAAAAGCAGCCCAACTGGGCATGAAAGTGAGTCTATTTCATTAATAAAAAAAAAATGGTCCTTGGTATTTGTTCTCTGTATTACTTCTTATTCATACTTTTGCAATGAAACAATATCCTAGTGAATATGATTTAGTTTGACACTGACAGCTTTACATTACACACATAAGGTTGTTCGGAAAGTCAGTTCGTTTTTTTACCACTTAGGTTTTAACTATATTATTTTGAACCTAAATTTATTAACTTAAGCCTTATAATTATTATATGATTTGAAAGCTTATATTTTGAGGTCTGTGTGTAAAAAATTCTAATCAGTTACACGCTGTAGTTTTTGGTTGGTACCATTTTGAATACGAAAAGAATTAAGCAGCATTTTCATCATATTTTACTCTTTTGCTATAAAAATGGTTAAAATACTGTTTAAATCAAAGTTAAGTTGATCCATGTGTATGGAAATGATGTATTGATAATACAACAGTGCCAAAACTAATTTTCTAAATTTTATTCCTGGTATTTTGATGTCCAAGATGCATCACATCCAAGAAGTAGGGATGAAGCTGATAAAGACATGAGAAAGGATTTAATTGATGCTGATCGGTGAATAACAATACATGAAATCCCATTGAGTTCAAATTTATCAAATTTAACAGTTTATGTTTTGGTCTGGGATTTTCCTCGAAAATGAATGTATGGTTCTCATAGAAAGAAACCTGTGTCGTTGCACTAGCATCTGTGATTCGCCTTTGAAAAGCCCTGAAAATTATCAGGTTTTGAAGCAAATTATCACTAGGAATGTCAAATGGGATGTAAAGAATACAATATACGCAATTGCCCATGAAACAAAAAATAAGAATCTACTCAAAACAGGCGTAAAGCTGAAATTTTCCAGAAAAAGGTTATGCAGTATGTTTGGTAAGATTTTAAAGGAGTCGTTAATTTTTCAGCTTTTTTAGGATAACATAACGGTTAATTTGGATGTCTTATGTCATCAGCTGGAATAACTAAATGATATACTTTGATAGAAAAGGTCAGAATTAACCCATAAGCACGGTATAGTATTGTATCATGACGACCCAAGACCTCACATAAAGTTGTATGGGTAATGGGACATAATGCCACATTCATCACAGTCTCTAGACCTGCCATAACCGGACCATTATTTGTTTCGGTCACTCAAATTTTTAGGCGGTAAAACCTTCACCTCAAATGAGGAGGTTAAAAAGCACTTTGATCAGTTTTCTGATAATAAATGCGGTTCGATCAAAACTGTTAATACATAATTTATTAAAGTATTTGTTTATTGTATGAAAATTATTACATGCCAACATGTCTATAAAAAACGAAGTTACTTTCCGAACAACCTAATATTATGAAATATAATTATTAAATGTGATCATTTATGTCGAGCTAAATCATGAAATTATAATTTTAAAATAAAGAACTTCTTATGCATCAATGAGAAGTTTTAAGCCTCTATTCTATTCAATACTATGTTGAAACTTATAACAATAGGTGATTCATAATAAGTTTGACTAATTTTATTACAAATTCTATTTTCTTTTCAGACCGTCAGTATTGAAAGAACCTACATTAGGTGGAACTTGCCTTAATGTAGGATGCATTCCAAGTAAGGTATGTAGGTATGTTTTGTTTTACTTATATTGTTTATTGTATGAAAATTATTACATGCCAACATGTCTATAAAAAACGAAGTTACTTTCCGAACAACCTAATATTATGAAATATAATTATTAAATGTGATCATTTATGTCGAGCTAAATCATGAAATTATAATTTTAAAATAAAGAACTTCTTATGCATCAATGAGAAGGTTTTAAGCCTCTATTCTATTCAATACTATTTGTAAACTTATAACAATAGGTGATTCATAATAAGTTTGACTAATTTTATTACCAATTCTATTTTCTTTTCAGACCGTCAGTATTGAAAAGAACCCTACATTAGGTGGAACTTGCCTTAATGTAGGATGCATTCCAAGTAAGGTATGTAGGTATGTTTTGTTTTACTTATGTTACATTTTGTGATTATAGAGAAAAAATATTTTAGGCCCTTCTCAATAATTCTCACTATTATCATATGGCACATTCGGGTGAATTAGCAAAACGAGGAACAATAGTTTCTGGTGTACAACTCGATTTACCCACACTTATGGGAACGAAACTTACAGCAGTTAAACAATTGACTGGCGGCATTGCACAATTATTTAAGAAGAATAAGGTAAATATATTTTATGTGGCTATATGAAAATAACTTTGAGAGAATAATTATATTGGAATCTAATAGTTCAAGTTTGAGTAAGTTGCACTAATAAGTTTTTAATTAATACTTATATTCAGAAAATGAATATTTTTTAGTTTCACATCATAAATTTATTATCTATTTTTTATGTAGGTTGACTTAATCCATGGTCATGGTACGATTACCTCTCCTAATGAAGTCACTGCTACCAAAAATGATGGTACCACAGAAGTAGTAAAAACAAAGAACATTCTTATTGCTACTGGATCAGAAGTCACACCATTCCCCGGAATAACAGTAATAACTATTCAGTAACAATATTTAACTATTAACAATTATATATTCATTTAACTTTGCAGATTGATGAAAAATGTATTGTATCCAGTACCGGAGCACTGTCTTTGGAAGAAGTACCAAAAAGAATGGTTGTAATTGGTGCAGGAGTCATTGGCTTGGAACTGGTAAGATATTATGTTTAATCATCTCTTATTTAATTTAAATGAAACGGGCGAAGTGTGTGTGTAAGGTTCTTACGGGATTGAAGTGAAACTTATTTGCTATTGTACAAAATGACATTTAGGTAAAAATAAATACATCATATAACAATTTTGAATAATGTTTATTGATAATATGGTAACACTTGTGCTGCACACATTTATTATTGTCAACCATTATACACATTTATATAACGATAAATTATAAATTATATATTTATAATAGCATTAAAGATATGTATAATATTTAAAAACAATAAGATAATTTAAGTCATACTTCAAATATGACATGATCGGTTTGTCATTGTAATTAGCATTTAGAAATGAGAAATGAAGTTATTGCTGATTAATAAATTCTATAATCGTTCACACAGTGGATTATGTTAAACATGTAAATTTAACATATTTAAAACAAATATTGTTTTTGCAACTTTACTCATCATGTAATTGTGTTTGAAGAACTTTATGTAATTAAAATGAACACGCATTCATTGATTGATTGTATTTTTTTTACTTTTTTGCTGGCGATATAATCTCATTATTTGAACAGCTGTAATATCTGTCTTGCCTAAAAAATATTTTTCATTTTGATAACCTCAAAGATTTATAGAAACTATGAATAATAAAGAAATAATTTTTTATCAATAAACTTTCGTTTAGTATTCGCCACAAATGTTTAATTTGTTTCATTATTTTCAAGGAACAGAGTAAAATATTCTTCTGATTCAGGCATTTTTCATTAAATCAAGATTTGTACTACGATGTAACTTTAAAATGTTTATTTATTTATGCCGATTTCTTTCTTGATATCGGTACTCATACAACGTTGATGCCGATACGCATACAACGACAGATCTCTTTTCACATACACGACGACTAATCACAGTCGACCCGTATTGAAATGATTTCATCGAGAGCAAATGACGTACAGTTAGGGCGTAACGCAATTTCCGTTGCTGTTGTGCGGATTTACACCCTAGTCGCGCCTAAAGAAGTTTTACTTCAAAAAATGTATATTATACTCATGAAGCTGATTATTTGTTTTAGGGATCTGTTTGGAGTAGACTGGGTTCTCAAGTGACTGCTGTGGAGTTTATGACTTCTATTGGTGGAGCAGGAATTGATGGAGAAGTTGCCAAGACTTTCCAAAAGGTTTTAACTAAGCAAGGACTTAACTTCAAACTAGGAACTAAAGTTATGAGTGCTAAAAAAGAAGGAAATGTCATCAAAGTAGAAGTTGAGGATGTCAAAGATAATAGTAAAAAGGAAACAGTAAGTAATTGTTGTTAATAATCGAATAAAACACTAATTTATAATCAATTGTTTTACTAGTATATGTTTCAACAAAATTCAAAATATTTTGACACATCAAATTTTATATGATTATGCATAATTTGTATCTGTTTTTTTACAAGCCTTTTACAACAATCTAAATTTAATCTTAAAGATAATCTGATTCTATGAATTTTATACATTTGATAATATTGTCTTATCTGTATACATATTTAAATTTACTAGAATGTAGCCAATATCATATGATAAATTAGATTATACTTTCATTTTAGTTGGAATGTGAAGTCTTATTGGTATCTGTTGGACGCAGGCCATATACTGAAAGACTGGGACTGGAAGAAATAGGAATTGTGAAAGATGATAAAGGACGCATACCAGTTAATGGAAAATTCCAAACAGTTTGCCCAAGGTAGACAAATATATTAATTTGGTTTAATTGGACATTATTAGGAAAGAAAAAATATATAACATTGATACAAATGAATGTATTTTAAATGTTTCATTATTATTATAGTGTATTCGCAATTGGTGACTGTATTCACGGTCCCATGTTAGCACACAAGGCAGAAGATGAGGGCATTGTTTGTGTTGAAGGAATGAATGGTTATCCAGTACATATCGACTACAATTGTGTTCCTAGTGTCATTTATACCCACCCTGAGGTCGGCTGGGTTGGCAAAAGTGAGGAGGATCTTAAAAAGGAGGTATGTTAAATTGATATTATAATATTGTTTCTTCTCTTACATTTACTGAAATTCACTGGTTCCTTTACAAAATATTATTTGATGCTGTGATAATGATTCTAATTAGTTGCATATTTTAAAATTGGTTTGAAGATGCTTATTAGTTTTTTTTTTTTTCTTAAATCTTGATCTTTTATTTTTAGGGCATAGATTATAAAATAGGCAAATTCCCATTCATGGCTAACTCCAGAGCGAAAACAAATAATGATGTTGATGGATTTGTTAAAGTACTAGCAGAAAAATCTACAGATAAAATTCTTGGAACACACATTATTGGACCAGTAAGTGTAACATGGATCTTTATTACTAATTTAAATATTTAAACCTTAAAATGAAAATTGCTTTTCTTAATTATACATTTTGAATTATTTTCCATTTTTAGTCTGCAGGTGAATTGATCAATGAAGCTGTTCTAGCTATGGAATACGGAGCCTCTTGTGAAGACATTGCTAGAGTGTGCCATGCGCATCCTGTAAGAATTATTCTACATTTGTTTTTTCATTTTTTTTTCTATGCAGAGAATATTTTGCCAAAAGTTTATTTATTTGTGCATTTATTTTTCATAGTATTTTTAATTTTTACAATACTTTTTCAAAGCATTTATTACTTTGTTTACAACATGATTCAATAATTGAATTCTTTTCAGACATGTGCTGAAGCTCTTCGAGAAGCAAATTTGGCTGGCTACTTTGGAAAACCGATTAACTTCTAGTGATGCTGTGAGGATATTTTGTATAAATAGTTTTATAATTTTAGTTCAGCTATTATTGATGAGAAACATTTATAAAACTCATTTGTAAATATTTATAATGAAAAACCTTGTATGATCAATGATTTCATCATGCTTTGCAATGTGATTGTTGAGCACAAGTTTTATTTATATTGATTATATTTTTAAGTATTTCAATTAATATTGTTTCATTGATGTCTGCAACCAATAATTCCATGTTATTTTTCTGTATTTATTTTAAAAATATTACATTTAATAATTTAAGTATATTGTGAGATTTATATCAGGTTTATTTTTTTATGATTTGGATTAATTACACGTAATTTGGAACTAATATATTAGTTCCAAGAGCTAAAGGAAATAGAGAATATTTTCGTTCGATGTAGTTAATTCAAATATAAATAATTAGGCTTGATTTATTCATTTATTGTTAATAAAAAAAAAGATTTAAAAGAATTTTAATGTTGTTTTTGTTAATTTTCAAGATAAATATTTATGCTGTTACTCAAGTTATGATTTAATTGCAACTTTTTGTAAGAGCTTGCAAATACGTTGGTTGCATTAATCTACATAAAATTAATTGGTGAAAATAAAAAGTACATATATAACAAAGGTGGATCCTCATAAATAAGGAAGTCCACTTATTTTTATGCAAATTTTACTATGCTACTTCATTTAAGATGGCAGATTGCTTACCAATAAAACTGTTATTTATTTATTTAAAAGATAATACAAACAATAAGCACTTTAAATGGGATTGCTAAGTTTCATAAACTTCATTTCATTGAAGATTGAAGAAAGGAGAGAATGAGACTTTTAAATGCAAAACTACAGTTGTTTGTTTCCTTACATATAATTTGCAATTACTCTTTGTTACGAATAAAATTCTGAATTCGTTTTAATAGTATTGATTTTTTTAGTTTACTTAATAATGAAGCTATACTGTTTGCTTAGTTATCATATATTTTTATTATTTATATTTTTAAATAAGTTGTAATTTTATTTGCAAAAATTGAATACGTAGCTTTATTAAAGTTTTTGAATTTATAACATTAATATTTAAATATGTAACGTTGTAAATTCAACGGAAAGTGTGTTTTCAGAGCAAAGAGTAATTTGCAGATTCGTAGCAAAGAGTAATTTGCAATTACTCTTTGTTACGAATAAAATTCTGAATTCGTTTTAATAGTATTGATTTTTTTAGTTTACTTAATAATGAAGCTATACTGTTTGCTTAGTTATCATATATTTTTATTATTTATATTTTTAAATAAGTTGTAATTTTATTTGCAAAAATTGAATACGTAGCTTTATTAAAGTTTTTGAATTTATAACATTAATATTTAAATATGTAACGTTGTAAATTCAACGGAAAGTGTGTTTTCAGTTATGGCAATCCTGACATTACAGATTTCATATGTCAATTTCATATGTCAAATGTTTTGCGTGCACCAACGTTTTGCGCGGGTGATGCATTCATTTAGGTTAAGTTAGGCTTGCTTTTGATGCTCAATTATTTTAATGAATTTTATATTTTATTTTGTTGATAAGTGTAAATAGTATTTTATTAAAATGGAGCCGATGACATTAGGTAGCCCTTCTAACAGTCCAGCACCTGAACAATATTTGCCATGCTTTCTTCTTGGCGACAATAGCTTTTCTCAGACACCTAGGAGAAATAGATTGTCACCTGTACAAGATCGCAGCCTAACGTTTGGTGAGCACTGTTTATTGAATTATTCTTATAATAATAATAACATATTTTTGAATTTGAAGATTATGTATTAAATAAGAAATATAGTGTAAAATTAGATTGTTAATTTATTTTAACTTGGAATTTCAATCTAAAGTTTATGCTTTGTGATTTGTATTTGTTTGATAGATTAATATGCTTATTATCATTGTTAACATTAAAAACGATTTTCAGGTAATATAAAAGGTCCATCATCATTGTCGAGTAGTGTAAATAATGAGTATGACAAGCAGAAAAATGTATCTGCCATAAAGTTCGGACCTCCTATCATTGACCTCTTTGATGATATGCCCACAACATACAAATTACCTCCAGATGCTTTTACTCCTGATTCTCTACTAAAACGAGAGGGGGCTTCTAATCATAAAGACACTAATAGAAGTATATATAGTCCTGAAAATAAATTTTCAGTCACTTCTAATCATAAAGACACTAATAGAAGTATATATAGTCCTGAAAGTAACTTTTCAGTCATTTCTAATCAGAAAGATGCTAATAGGAGTATGTATAGTCCTGAATGTAACTCGGCATTAAATACGTCATCCATGCCATACCAATTCAATTTGAACAACACAAGTGTGGCATATAAAACTCCACAGTTTACGAATTCACAAATGTCGGCAGCTGAAGTATTTAACAATAGCAATAATATAAATTCGTCTGCTTATGGTTCAAAAAGACCATATCCTTATAATGAGACAACTTTTCAGTCGACATATGATACATCGATTGGAAGTAATAATTTAACTTATAATAGTAATTCAAATTATAATTCTAGTAGATTTATAGAACAAGAATTCTGGGTGACAATTTTTGGCTTTATGCCTGAGATGCATATGGAAATAGCTAGTTTTTTCCAAAGTGTTGGAAACTTTATAGGTAATTCTATTAATTCATAGTTTGATATTATTAATCATATAATAAGAGACATACAAATAACATTACAGATAGATTATTTGTTGCAACATTGATTTAAAATTTTGATTAGTTCTATAATTTTAGCAAATGTGTTTATTGTGCATGCAAACTTCCTGAAAATTACTGCATTTAACCGATGGATTTTTATTGAAACTTTATGATAAGGATCAGTATTTAGTTTTCTAAACTATCATTTTTTGAAAAATAATTTTAGACAAATACGTGAAGCCAGATTGTAATTTCCTTTGTTTAAAATATGCGTCACGATTAGAAGCACGCCAAGTTCTCACTTACAATGGATATTTATTTAAACCTGGTATCATTATTGGAGTTATGTTATGTGATAATCCTGAACTGGTGGGTCAGGATGTGTCAACTATGTAAGTTGAATGATTATAATATTATAATAAGTTTATTATTTAGGATATATAATTATTTAGGATTAGGAATAGTTATTAGAAGTTTAAAATTGATATATTTGGCTTTATTTTCTTTTATTGGGCAAGGCCTTATATATAAATTTTAAACATTTGTGGATCAGTAATATAATTACACTATAAATTTTGTTCTATTCATACCATATATTAGGTATTTATTTTAATGAACTAACATGCAGTATATGCTTTTAGTATAAATGGTAAACTAAATCTTTTATCAAGATATGAACTTAAGTACTGTTAACTCACATTTCTGTAATCACATATTTTAATTTGTCACTATTTTATACCCGAATGCGATACCAATTAAAATCTTAAAATTCCTTCATAGTAAAAGCGATGAATTATCTGTAAAATCTTGAAAACTCATTTGTGTTCATATAATACATTGTAAACATTGAGTATTGATGGGAGTAATCAATATGTTATTTCATTTTAGTGGAAATATTGATTATGAAAGTAAAGCTAAATTGGAAAGATTAAGGCATATGTCTCAGACTGCGAATAGATCACCTCCAATAGTACAACGTGCCAAGAAGAGGAAGAATGATGTTGGATTAATAGGTAAAGCCATTGACTACATTATGAGTTGGTGACCTATGATTTTGTACATATTTTAACGTTTTATATTTAAATTGTAAAGTGTTTAATTACAATTGAACTTTCTGTTCTTCAAAATTGAGAGCAAGGGTTAACTGTACGATAAATTGAGCCATAAGTGTTGTTTACTGTAAATAATGAACAAAATCTAAGCAAATATCATTAATATTATTAACGGGTATCATTATCATGTATATTTTGTATAAAGTTTTCAAATCATTTGTTTAAATATTATCAAATTATAATATTCAAATATATATATACATTAGTATTTATTATGTTTGCTATAGTTTATAATAAAACGTACTTGGATTGAATAATTAATGTAAGTTTGTTATGATAATTGATTTTAGATGAACAGATGATTCAATGTCTCAAGTTTAAACATGAATTTTAAATTTAATTTGGTCAAGTATGATCATAATTTTTTAATACAATGTTTTAATGATATATTAAAACATTAATAATATTTCTTAATTATTTGTAATAAAGTATATGTTTGAGGATCTCTTTCATAGCGCATTTCCAAATATTTTAAATATTTTGAAATGTTTTACTTATGCTTCATAACTAATATAATGCATAAGGTTCTGATTTAGTATATGAATATCAAAAATGTAAATTTAACAAAACTTCTTTAATGTTTTAATAATCAGTTTAAATTAAGATACTATCACCTTGACATGTCTCCATAGCAACAAAATTATTGCTATGAAGATATTTTTATTTTTATATTGATTTTAAAATGATTTAGCAGGCTGCAAGCAGATAAAACATGCAATATTTATAAACCTTTGCTAAATATCTAATTAATAGTTAGTTTTAAACGTTTGTTGAAGTTTGATATAGGGTTTTATTGTTCATTTAGGTCATAGACCTTATTACATGGACTGCTAGTCTTCATACATTTCCCATGTTCAAAAGTGTCAAAACATGAAATGAATGTTATATGTCAGGTCTTTAACAAGAAAGGAAATAAAATTTTTTGGTTGCCTTTCATATCCCTCAGATGAAATGTTCAATTTATGTTTATTAATAGAACAAATTATTCGAAATTCATCGGATATAAAGTACAAAAAAGATTACAAAAGTTTTATTATCAAAAAATTGGGTATTTTTGGGCTTGCACATTTTTTCAATTCTTTCCAAATATAAGAAATGGTTTACGTTTAATTCAAATGTTATAAAATTTTCCATTTCAATCAAAAATCATAATTTTTGTTTACATTTCCTTATTTCTTCATCTCTTTTACAATCAATATTTCAATATACTTTTCTAGAACCTAGAAGATCAGAATGCATCTCTGTGCATGTAATCGATACATGGTTATTGTGTAACTGATATTCAATTAATTATTAATGCATATTTAATTGTATACTTAAAATATATCTACAGAGAAACTTGCAATAATAGAATTTCATCTAATCAAACTTGTAACAAACGACATTTAAGCAATCGCGAGTATTCGACGGTTCTCCGCAACGCTTGTTCACCTGATGACGTCACTATCGTATTTTTATGTTTTGAGACATTTTTGCACTTGTACGGCAGTCCAGGTATTATAAGGTCTATGATGTAGGTACATGCGTTAAATTTTTTTTTATATAGGGAAACTATGGACAAAATGACATGTTTTGTTTTTTGATATGATATTTATTCATTTTTTGGTATTATAAACTGTCTCGATCGTTTTCACTCATCTTTGGTTCATTGACTACCAGTAACACAGTCTTATAATTAAGTCAGAATAAAAGCCCACTGAGAGTGAAAAATAAATTGACTCTATACCTGATATTAATTAGACCAGTACTGTTGTACTCAGCTCTTGTATGAAATGCGACAACAAAGACTAACTTATGGAGACTACAGATCATTCAGAACAAGGCACTGGAACTATACTAGACAATATGAAGGTGCAACAATATAAGACAATGAAAGGCTAGATTTTTTTTTGTCTCTGGAATGAATTGCGTAATAGAATAAATGGCATAAAATCCTCAAAATAAATATGTTAAATATTTCGATAAATCGAGAGACCCACTGACAAGGCACTACTATTCTACAAAATACATACATGAATAGACTAATGTATCTATAATATCAACAGGGTAAAGAAGCCCACTGGGAATTTTTACCTCAAATATAGGGATTGCAACAACATCAACATCCGGACACTTATTTAGACCAATCGAGAGACCCACTGACAAGGCACTACTGTTCTACAAAGTACATACATGAATAGTCTAATGTACCTATAATATGGACAGCACAAAGAAGCCCACTGGGGAATTTTACTTTAAATATAGGGATTGCAACAACATCAGCATCCGGACACTTATTTAGACGTATCGAGAGACTCACTGACAAGGCACTACTGTTCTACAAAGTACATACATGAATAGACTAATGTACCTATAATATTGACAGCACTAAGAAGCCCACTGGGGAATTTCATTTCAAATATAGGGATTGCAACAACATCATCATCCGGACACTTATTTAGACGAATCGAGAGACCCACTGACAAGGCACTACTGTTCTACAATGTACATACATGAATTGACTAATGTACATATAATATCGACAGCACAAAGAAGCTCACTGGGGAATTTCACTTCAAATATAGGGATTGCAACAACATCAACATCCGGACACTTATTTAGACGAATCAAGAGACCCACTGACAAAGCACTACTGTTCTACAAAGTACATACATGAATTGACTAATGTACATATAATATCGACAGCACAAAGAAGCTCACTGGGGAATTTCACTTCAAATATAGGGATTGCAACAACATCAACATCCGGACACTTATTTAGACGAATCGAGAGACCCACTGACAAAGCACTACTGTTCTACAAAGTACATACATGAATAGACTAATGTACATATATTATCGACAGCACAAAGAAGCTCACTGGGGAATTTCACTTCAAATATAGGGATTGCAACAACATCAACATCCGGACACTAGGTCTATTCATGAGAGAAATAGTTTGGTATAGCAAACACACTATGCCAAATTATATTCTGATTGACCTATAGCTGCAATTGGACCATAATGAAATGAATGGACATATTGTTTTTGTAATTATTCTTTTTAACATAATTACTATGTACTTTATTCACTTTGTTTTAAATATTGTTATGTGATATTTCTAAGAAAGTGTCAACCTTTTCTTTTTAGGTCACATGTATAATAAGATACTTTTCTATCTATAAACAACTTATGTACCAATTCACCCTAATTAGGTTGAAACTATAATAACATATTTATTAAGGAAAAATGCAACTGATTACAAAAACCATATTGTTTATATAGTATGCACAAAATGACATATAAGCTAAAAACATAGTGAGATGCAAATTTGTAAGAAGGCTGTTCACAAATAAATCGTTCGGTACTCTGTGGTCATCAGCATATGAATCATGAGCCCAAAGAGAACAAATCATACATCAGAAATAGCTATTGTTGGGCTCAGAACGGAAAAAGAAGTCTTCGGACTGTTTTAGATGTAGTTACAGCAGAAATTAAGAGCCAATAACCTTTGACCTTATTGGCTTTAAATGAACTAATCTGTAGTGCTTGCAAAATAGTACTATGTCATTTTGTCCATTGTATTAGTCATTTGGTTTGAAAGTGAACAAAAATGAATGAATGATTAAAATCCTATCAAACACCTGATAGTTGCAATGAAATTGATACAAATAACTAGTATTGGTATAAGTTTATTGATTGTAATAGAAATAATTACAAATAACAATAATTCCAAAAAAACATGACAAAAGCATCTTCAAAAATAACTTTTGAAGGCGTGATACACATTCAAACAGATCACTTTGGCAAAACTGTGACAATGACGCTCAACATCTGACAGGATTGTGATTTTTATATAAGGCCCACCGTGCCATTTTGTCTGTATTTTTCCTATATATGTATACATATTTTGGTTGTTAAATTATAATTATATTTTAGTTATACTTATACAATTTTTCTGCCACAATAGGTTATAATGAATATTTAAGTAATAATTCTAAGCATATATGGAAATCTATGTGTAATTATCTTCTTCGATGGTTAAAAAGTTTTAAAACAAACTTCACTGGTTGTTCCTATGTAGATCTGGATTTTGCTCTTGTATTACATAAAAAATAAGAAAATATGTTAATAGGCCTCAGCTAATGGTAGTAAAAATTTGATTGTCTTAAGAATCTCGTTCCATGCGTAGTTTATCGTCAACAACAGGATAGTGCTGGTTTCTTGAGGTGCTTCGGTGCAAATTAATTTGTGGGCAACTTTGAAATCGATTTATGTTTCTAATCGGTTCTTGTTGAAAATCGTATATATTCTGAGGCATTTGGGGTATTTGAGGTATTTGAGTTGCTAGAGTTGGTACTTGAGTCTGAATCGGAGGACCTGATGCGTTGAATAGCCATAATCGATCTCCTACGAACATTGGTCGGGGTGCTAGATATCCTAGTGAACTGTAATACTGCTGGGCTAAGATTTCTACATCGTTTGTGTATTTTCTTTTCCACTTGGTGCGTCGGTTTTGAAACCAGATTTTAATCTATAAAATGAAATTATTAACACTTGATTAATATTACAGTCATTTTATTTTTGTATTAGTTGTAATATCCGAAATTTGATTGAACTTATAAGTGTAGTCAGATTATCATATTTTAATCGTTATATACCATGGATGCTATAGCAATTTGCTTGCCCAAGCTAATTAGTGACTACGGAAAAAGATAAGATAATGCTAAAATACCTAACGAATCAGTTATCACAGGTATGATAACTAATTAACAAAATAAATAATTGATAAAAACAAAATTGATTTTAAAATGTGAATGCTATAGCATTCACGTCATTCAGCATCACAATGAAATAGTCCAGACATTTTAATAAGTTTACCTCAGAATTCGAGATACCCAGCTGTAAGTCTGTAAATACTTGTATATTGACACCCTAAAGTTGTCTCAAAACCTACATATGGTATTGACACCCTACCATATGTAGGTTTTGAGACTTACAGCTGGGTATCTGGAATTCCGAGATTCTTACCTAATTTAAGCTTAAATGACTGGACTAAAAATGAATGCTATAGCAATCATGTCCGCGGATCTGATAATATTACATTACTACTTTGTTAAATTCTGAGAGAAATCTTCTAAAAGCGATTTGATTGTATTTCTAAGTGCAAAATTATAACTAGAATTATTATAAATTAATGCTTGTTTAGCAGTAAGTCAAAGCGGTGTAGCATAATTTCTGTTTGTATTTTTTTATGTTTAATGTGCTTAAAAATAAAAGTTGCTATAATTTGTCGCAAGTACGCCTCATTTTTATATATTGATGTGGGATGATTTCGAAATCAATTAATTAAATAAATATTTGTTTCTAATTATTATAAGGCTTTGAAATATTGCATATGCACCTTTTCTTTGTTAGAAGCCAAGTGAAGCGTATGTTTTATTTAAAATCTGCCAGCGCTTTGTTAGATTAATTAAAATGATTTTAGTTAAAATTGAATAAAATTACTTTATAAGGTTTCTGCAATAATGTAATTTAGTTCAATGATATATTTTGTGTATTGAATTGTTAAACGAATAAATGTCAATATAAATGTTTACCTGGGTTTCTGTTAATTTCAAACTTTTTGATAGTTGTGTTCGTTTGGAAACTGATAAATACTTGTTGCGTTCAAATTCTGATTCCAGTGATTTTATCTGTGCTACTGTAAATGCTGTTCGAGGTCGCTTTTTTCTTTCATCTGTAAACAGTAATTAGTTTGTTATTCCTAAGACTTTAATTATTTTATATTAAAAAATGGATTGTATTAGAAATAATATAAATAAAAAATATGGAATAAATAACTGTATCTCTATTAGTTTATATATATAACGGAAAATAAAATCGGTGTACAATAAAGCGTAAGGGACTTACAAGTAGGGAATTTGTCTACAAATGTTTTATTCAATGTAATATGGGATGGGCCATTTAAAGTGGAAGTATTTATTTCTGAAAAATGACATTAAAAAAATATTTTCATTTCGATTTTATTTTATTTTAATTCAAGAAGATATTTCACAGCTTTTAATGATAAAATAATGTTATTTCATATATTTCTTCAGAAATAAATGCTTTAAAGGGCACTTTCACTTTAAATCGTCCTGTATACGCAAATTTATTCTTGCTGGTTTATAAAATAAATCTAGTACTAATAATTCTATAAAAAAAATCTGACTCCAACAAATTAAATATTAACTCTGAAATGATCCAAAATTCCTTTATAATTTAATTACATTAAGTAATCTTAAAAAGTATATTTATTATTTTTGAAAATTTAGCTGCGTATATGTAATTTAATCGTAAAGCCAGTTTTCTAATATAAATTATCTTTTTTTTCTTAGAATATTACTGCAGTTATAAAAACTGGCTTCAGATATAATTTCGTTATTTTTAATGTAAAAATAGTGGTATGGTGAACCTAAATAGATTAGTGGTCTACTAATCTTTGTACTATATATTGAATACAATGTAATAACGTCTTGATTTTGCTGGTTTATAAAATAAATCAAGTACAGTAGAATCTCGATTAACCGGACTAATTGTTGCCGATAAGCATCCGGATAATCAAATGTATGAAGAATAATGTCGTGTATTTATTAAAAATAACAAATACATACATAGATATCAACAAAATAATATTTAATAGGAAATTGAAACTTCCTTATACTAAATTGCAGCATAAATCGAGCAAAAAATAAAATTGTAGGTGTGTACATGCATATAAATTAGTCGCGGTAGTCCGGATAATCGCGAATCCGTATAACTGAGGTCCGAATAATCAAAGTTTTACTGTAACAGGATTTTTTTTATACAAGACATTGATTTAAATTAGGCAATAAAGTTGTCAAATGATTAAATAGTTAGAATCACTGAACCTTTTGAAGTAACGGTGGTCCGGTAAAGCTAACAATTTTGGTTTGGTTTTAAGCGTGTTTATTCGAAAACCATCGCCGGGCAGGTTTCAGTCCTGCACATCATGGTCGACCAGAAGTTTGAAAATGCAAAAACAAAAATTTAAATCTGTTCCTGTCAGCTGTCAGCACAAAATTTTTATACGATTTCATTTATGCTTTGAGAAGTTCAAAAATCAAACTGCCAAGAGATTTCAACCTTTTTAAACGTCTGAGACACCAAGATGTGCAGGACTGATACCTGCCCGGCGATGGTTTTCGTACTTGGAATGCTAAGAATCACAAGTATAATTTTGTTAAGTACAGTAGCTTTTAGTCCATTGAATGATTTAAACATTATTAAAATCTGTGTCCATAAAGAAGCTCAGCAAAACAATGTTTGTTTGTATGCAGTCATAATGAGTTTCGGTTTTAATTTTTTTGCATATATCGTCCGCATTTGATTTACGTTTCCTTTAATGCCGTGCTAAGAAAAAAAATAATAGCTCACTTAATGTCACAGTACATATACAAACATTTGGCTATGAAATTTACGAGAGCAATCAATCAACTTGACAATTAGTCGCCAGATAAATGCTTCGAGTTCAGTGAGCGCAGATGGAACAAGATTAAAAAAAATCCAAAATACGACGCTCATTTAAATGTCATAGAACATTTACTTCGCGTTATTTTTCAACGCGGACTCGCGTCATTAGGGCTAATTTTACCTCTTCGACTTGACTCCGTTTTGCATATGGGCGAGAGGAAAATCATATAGACTTGGCGCTCGAAAGCTCGGTTAAACTTATAAGCGATTCGTCAATTAATTGATTCTTAATCGAAATAATCATGATGACATAGTAAACGAATCATAATTTTTACATGGTTTTTAATTTTAATTTTTACTTGATTATTAATATTGCAGTAGAATATTTAGATATAAAATTATATACAGACAAACATTTTATTAACTTTGTTGCTCGCGAATAAAATCTCATATACTTCAATTGCTTCAATTGTTTATAGTGCGTACTGGCATTTGCAATGAAATGTAATATCATATTAGACCGCGTATTGTTTATTTAAAAACAAATGAACACATAAAAACTATTTTATTGTTGATTTGAGATAGAAGAAGAAGCAAGGTTAGAAGAAAGAAGAAGGTGAATAAAAAAAGGATAATAGGAGTTGAATAAAATTAGAATTAAGAAGATAAAACAAGATTCGGAGAGAGAGAAGAATTGAAGAAGTAGTTAATGCTACGAGTTGAGTAGAATTTGAATTGTTGATAGAAGAAGCAAAGTTGGAAGAAAAAAAGAAGAACGAAGAAATAGGAGTTGGATAGGAGAAAAATAGGAGTTGAATAAAATTAGAAGCAAGCAGATAAAACAAGATTAGAAGAGAGAGAAGTATGAAAAAGCGGATAATGCTTCGAGTTGAGTTGAATTTGAATTGTTGACAGAGAAAGAAGCAAACTTGGAAGGAAAAAAGAAAAATGAATGAAGAAATAAAGGAAAATAGGAATTGAATAAAATTAGAAGTACGAAGATAAAACAAGATTAGGAGAGAAAGAAGAATAAAGAAGTGGTTAATGCTACGAGTTCTGTTGAATTGTTGATAGAAGAAGAAGCAAAGTTGGAAGGAAAAAAGAAGAATGAAGAAATAAAGGAACATATGAGCTGAATAAATTTAGAAGTAAAAAGATAAAACAAGATTAGGGGAGAGAGAAGAATGAAAAAGTGGTTAATGCTACGAGTTGAGTAGAATTTGAATTGTTGATAGAAGAAGAAGCAAAGTTGGAAGGAATAAAGAAGAATGAAGAAATAAAGGAAAATGGGAGTTGAATGAAATTAGAAGTCAGATTAAGAGAGAAAGAATAATGAAGAAGTGGTTAATGCTCCGAATTGAGAAAAATTTGAATTGTTGTTAGAAGAAGAAACGAAGTTGGAAGGAAAAAAGAAGAATGAACAAATTAAAGAAAATAGGAGTTGAATAGAATTAGAAGTAAGAAGATGAAACAAGATTAGTAGAGAGAGAAGAATGAAGAAGTGGTTAATGCTCCGAGTTGAGTGGAATTTGAATTGTTGATAGAAGAAGAAGCACAGTTGGAAGGAAAGAAGAAAAATGAAGAAATAAAGGAAAATAGGAGTTGAATAAAATTAGAAGTAAGAAGATAAAACCAGATTAGGAGAAAGAGAATAATGAAGAAGTGGTTAATGCTACGAGTTGAGTGGAATTTGAATTGTTGATAGAAGAAGAAGCAAAGTTGGAAGGAAAAAAGAAGAATGACGAAATAAAGGAAAATAGGAGTTGAATAAAATAAGAAGTAAGAAGATAAAACAAGATTAGGAGAGAGAGAAGAATGAAGAAGTGGTTAATGCTACGAGTTGAGTAAAATTAGAATTGTTGATAGGAGAAGAAGCAAATTTGGAAGGAAAAATGAAGAATGAAGAAATAAAGGAAAATAGGAGTTGAATAAAATTAGAAGTAAGAAGATAAAACAAGGTTAGGAGAGAGAGAATTTGAATTGTTGATAGAAGAAGAAGCAAAGTTGGAAGGAAGAAAGAAGAAAGAAGGAATAAAGGAAAATAGGAGTTAAATGAAAATAGAAGTAAAAAGTTAAAACCAGATTAGGAGAAAGAGAGTAATGAAGAAGTGGCTAATGTTCCGAGTTGATTAGAATTTGAATTGTTGATTTGAGATAGAAGAAGAAACAAGGTTATAAAAAAAAGAATGGAGAACTGAAAGAAGAATACAATATTAGAAGAGAGTGAAGAATGAAAAAGTGGCTAATGCCCTGAGTTAAGAAGAATTTGAATTGATGACTTGAGAAGAAGCAAAGTTATACGAAAAAAGAATTAATAAAGGAAAATAGGAGTTGAATAGAATTAAAAGTAAGATAAAACAAGATTAGGAGAGGGAGAATAATCAAGTTTTGAGTAGAATTTGAATTGTTGATAGAAGAAAAAAAGTTGGAAGTAAAACGATTGCCTAGCTCTTCGATTATATAGTTGTCTTAACTTATTTACCGAATACAAAGTGATAATATACATGTCAATTAGCGGGAAAGATTGCTTGTAACCGCCGACATGAGCGTGAAAATATTTATATTCGTCTTATTTAGAAAATGTTGAGGATGATGAACCTTAATTACTTGGCGGGACTTCAAACTAAATGAATATTGTCAATAAATAAATAATTTGAACTTGCCATTGTCTGCGGATGTTCTATCCATATTATTTGATTTATCTGAAGATTCGTTATACGTCTCGCTCTCAGCGCAGCTACTTTCAGTAAACTCCTCATTATCTGTTTGATATTAAAAATATTAATAATACACATTAAATGGTGAGAAGATAATTTTATTATTGAAAGTTTTCGGGTAAAAAAAATAAAAACCTGAAAATAACAAGATACTCTCGACTCATTTAGTATAATAAACATTTGAACTGACTGTGAGTAAAATGCATTTTCAAAAAAATGTGATTCTTTAGGTTTTTATTTTTCTACTCAAAATTTTTTAATAATGAAATTAACATTTACAATCATGATTAAATGCGCTTACATTTGATGAAACTTGCCAACACACTTTAGTATTTTTTTTTTGTAAAGGATAGCATCTCAAAGTCGACCAATTGTAAAATTTTTAAATTCATAGTTCAACAAAAAGTGTTAATTCTTAAAAACTTGAAGCAATAGTCTTATCATTTTTACCGTCGTCCTAGAAATGTCACGGTTCCAAAGTTTAAATGAGCAATGTTAATAAGAATTATTAATAAGAAGCTCTAGGTTGCACTTAAAAGCTCATAATTTCTAAACAAAGTGAGATATTTTTTTCTACTTTTTTCACGACGGTTGAAGTCAATATTATCACCATTGTTTAGTTGACGTTCTGGGACACCCTGTATAATTAACACAAAAACCAAGAGTGTTTGGCCATTGGGTTGCCCTCTTGAGAAAATTATATTTTTGTTAAGATGTATGTCAGAATAAACCGTTTTTTTGTTTTATTTTGTTCATTTTAAAATAACAGCTTATAGAACACGTAGTTCTCATTGCTGTTCAAATAAAATGAAAAAAATATAGCAGAAGCACTGTTAAAACATTTTTTTAAACCACATTTCTTAAATATCTCATTGTGCAATTATATTAGTTACAGTTTGATATTAGATATTATCCTTCTCGATTTCATTAGATACCTTACTTATGAATAAATTTCATATTAATTAAAAATATTGTTTGTTGGGTTTGATTGATTTTTCGAAGGACCAATGGCGTGAACAAATTTTTCGAAGAATTTTGGCGTGAACAAATATATAACCTAATCAAGGAGATAACGATTGCTTGTTAAAATATAAATAATCTTTTATTGATTAGTATTTTTTGAGCAACTCAGAATTTTATTTTGCAGATTGCCTGGCTCAGAATCATTTTTTGTAAGATATCATAAAAATTATTCGAGTTACTTTTGCAAATTAGTCTGTTACAAATTCTTTTGTTTCTGTATAACACAGTTTATATTTTTTATTTTCTCTCAATTACGATGATTAAACTTTCGGTCTTTTCAGAATTTCGGAAATTATTCTTAATTTTATAATATAGAGCAGGGCTTCTTAAACTTTTGTCATTCGCGACCCCATTTACGATTGTCAGTTTTTTGGCGACCCCATACATATCAAAAAATAAATTAATATTTTTAAATGATTATGTTATTTGGTAACGATATACATATACATATACATATATATATATATATATATATATATATATATATATATATATGGAATTTGTTGAGAACATACAAAAATCAAGCCATGATGTTATAAAATGATATAAATATTTGACATTAAAATCTATCGCGGCCTCATAATTTTCCTTAAATGGGTTCGCGACCCATATTTTAAGAAGCTCTGCTTTAGAGGGATTTTAATGTATAGAATTTAAGCTTTTTTTGGATCTGGTTACCTTTTTCTGGTTACGTGTAGAAAATTTCTAATCTTTTTAAGTTTATTATATGTTTCTGTAAAGTTGATCATAAAATCCTTAATTTATAAAATTTCAAGAATAAATTTAAAATTTCAACATTGTCTGAATTGTTGAAGATTTGAATTCAAACTCATAACGCCTTGGCTATGTAAAACAAATTATGCATGTCCATCTATAATATCATCAAGTACGTTTAAATATATCCATCTAACAAAAAAATAGGTAAATATATAATAATTGTCTCAACACATTTTTTAAAATTTGAATACAAAATCAGTATTACAGTTTCATGCAGTTTTAACAACAATAAATAATTAAATATTTTAATATAATATAACAACAAACACATACCATCTTCAGAAATGCTAACATCAATATCTGCATTTGTTTCGACTAAGAAACTTGTTTCAGATGTGGTTCTATCAGATGTCGTGTGATTTTCAAATACTTCTTTTACACTTTTATCTACAAACTGTTCACAAAAACTTTCAACATTCACAAAACTATTATCTTCAGTACTATAAACACTATTAAGTTCATCATCAGATTTTGATTTCTGATCATCAGTTCTTGATAAAATACTATCAATAGAAAACGAACACTTTTTATTCGTTACGCACTTAACTTGAACTCCACCATCCACAAGACTTGATTTATCCAAATTTTCATTTATCTGATTTGAAATATCCATTGTAAATAGATTATTATAATGTTTCCTTAACTTGTTAAGTGTGAACTCTTTAAAGACGATCTGAAGATCTTCGACAAATTTTCAAATTAGTCGATGTTTGGTTTTTTGGTACGCCCAGATTTGGTAGGCGGAGTTCTTGAAAAACTAAAGATAGAATCGACTGTTCCGCTCTTGAGTACAAATATATATTCAAGTTGAATTATAGGCGGGTTTGTTAAACGATTATGGTACAGTCGACTATCTTAGAACATAACTCTCAATTAGATCATTAGAAATATTTATTAATATATATTACAGTATGGGACTTAGTTTATTTTGTTTGTATTTTCAGGGTCCAAGAAGAAGCTCAGCATGTTTTTAATAGCTGTAATAACATATATGGTGGCGACATTGGTGGATAAAATGTTATAGAATGCTGGTATATTGGGTATGTTTTGTTATTATACTATATTTAATCTGTTTTTTAACTTCCCGTAGTGTAAGCTATAGTAATCGCAAAAAAATCGCAAATGAAAATTTTTATACGCTTCAGAGACTTCTGAACACTTTGGCATACCTTAAAATAGATGTATGTGTGTGTGTGCGTGCGTGCGTGTGTATGTGTGTGTGCGTATACCAATTTTTGTCGACGATTTCGCGAACACGGATTAATCTATTTTAATAATTCAAAAGATTCTTACTGATAAGGAGAAGTGCTGATTAGTTTTTGGCAAAGGCAGGTTTAGCCGTTTTGGAGATACGAGGCAAAAAGTGCCAAAAATTGTATTTCAATATTTGAGATAACGGAGCGCCCGATTTAAATAATTCAAACACCATGTTACTTGTACTGACAAAATGAACTATTGGTGAAATTTTTGTAAAGGCAGGTCAACGTCTCCGGAGATCCAGTAAAAAAAAAGAAAAATAATACCATTTGGTGGTCAAAACTGCACATTAGAGATATGTACATCCTATTATCAGATATTTTATAAAGTTTTTAATAATAAGTCCAAATTTTATGTGCATTTATATGGGTTCCGTATCAATGTTCACACGCTACACGTCTACGCAGCGCTCACGCGCTTTGATATTTCGATTCTCGCTATGCAGTGCGATTGCTTAATGAAAATGTTCAGAATTTTCAAAATAAATCAAAATACAAAAAAAATTGAAATATGAAAAAAACAATGTTTTTAAAAAAGTCTTTTTTTTTCAAAAATTTCAAAATTTCGCAAAAATCTAATTTTCACAAAGTTTTGCAAAGTTTTTTTTAATAATTTAGTTTTCGGTACGGGAAGTTCCAGCAATTTGCCTTAAGGCACTATACCATGCCACACTAGTTGTTTTATATTGTACATTTTAAAATTTTCATTTTCAATGAACTTTTTGGCCTTACGTAACTAAAACAACAATTCTTAACCTTACATTGCCAAAAGCAATTTTAAATTAAATAAAAGATGAAGGGGTTGATCTGCCGTAAAATAGGCCAAAATATTACTATATACTGTCAAAATGCAATGTATTTGATGTGCGATCAGACGTTTTACACATGAAATGCAACTTCAATTATATGTTATTATGCCAAATCACAAATATGCAGTTATGATTACACAGTTTTTTTGACATTTATGCGTTTTATAGATAAGAATTTCAATCTAAAACGCCTGATCGCACAGCAAATACATGGCAGTATTTAGTATCATTTTGTATGAAAAGCGCTAGGTAATATAGCATTACCATAACATTGGTATATTTTACGGCAAAGTTGGCCCCGTAATTTATATAATTTATATAATTTAATTTTTTTAGAAACCCGAAAGAAAATTTTCATTGGGATGCAAAATTATATCAGCCTCTTAACGTCATAATTTTGAAAAAATGAGAAAGGATGCTGTAAATTGGGCATGTAGCTACTATATGTTATTATCATAAATTCAAACGATGGAATGGATGAAACCTATTCCTTATCTATGGGCCAAACATATAGATTCAAACTTTGAAATTGATGAGCATTAATCTGTTGATTGATTCATACATTTCTCTTTAATTTTATTAATAGCAGCATTATATTGTATAGAAACATATTTTTTCAATTTCAGTATAAATTACAAGCTATCTTGTAAAGAAATTCTTTATTAGAGATGGTAATACACAGTAAAATGCTAAACCAATCGCGGGTTTGATGTTTATCTCGCCCAGCTCGATATCAAGCAGTATGATATCAAATTTCCACTTGAGGTGAGATATCAAATGATTACATTGATAATGCATATTAAAATTTGATGTTAAAATGTACTGTTAAGTGTATAGTCCAAAAAACAAGCGATACTATAAGATTTCTGAATGTCATGTGGTCAAATTGTAATTCAAAATAAAAATAAAAAAGAATTTTTTTACTGCATTCTCAACGGCTGATTATGTAACTGTAAGTTATTGTAACGGGCCAAAAATCGGAATTGAAAATTTTTACATTTCTCGACGTTTTGAAGGTTTCTGAACGTTTTGGCATACCTCAGAAAAAATGGATGTGTGTGTGTGTATGTGTGTGTGTGTATGTATGTATGGATACAAATTTCCAGTCACGTTTCCGGGCGCACGGATCAACCGATTTGAATGGTTCAAAAAACATTCGATTCCTATCGATAGGGAAAAGAGCTGATTAGTTTTTGGCGAAGGCAGGTCCAGCCGTTTCGGGGACACGGAGCAAAGAGTGCAGAAAATACAAATCGACTTTTTGAGAGAACGGAGTATCCGATTTGAATGATCTAAAAAACATTCAATTAGTAATGATTGAGAGAAGTGTTTATTAGTTTTTGGCAAAGGCAGGCCCAGCCATTTCGAGTTTTTTGTTCAAATATATTTTTTTTTTAAATTTTTTGTATATCGAAAATAATTCAGATTTTATTTTTAATTCTGACTATAGTTCTAATATACTTTAAACAAATAATTTCAACTTTCCAATTCAGTTTATGTATTTCTTATAAATATTAGACAATGTTACAATATTTATAATAATCTATTTGAAAACATTCAGTATTCCTCGAACATTTCGTTACGGTACGGGAAGTTCCAGCAATTTGCCTTAAGGCACGATGCCACCCACCCCACTAGTTTAGTACTTCCATTATCTTCTAGGTTAAATTTTAAAATTGATAGCACTAACTTTTATTATGATTATGTTTGACAAAAAATCACGAAAAATCACGTGGTCGGGGGAAGGGTCTAGTAAGATATCACGTGTATTTATTTTTTAACTAAATTTACAAAAACGAAACAAAAATTTTACGTTTTTTTTCGTAAATTCAAAAAATTCATTTCGAAAAGTATATTACATTATTAATATTATTATTTATTAATAATTAATTATATTATTCATTAAATAAAAATACACGTTATGCTTGATGGGGGAGGGTAATTCTAAATATCACGACTTATCACTAAGGGTGGGGGGTCCAAAAATCTCTAAATAATCGATCACGTGATTGATGAACGCTGCCTAACAGCTAAATAGGATACCATCATACCTGGATTATGTCTAATCATTAGATGGGCCTTTAATTTAGACATTTTTTAGCTGCGACCAAAAATTTGCTGAGTTTAGTATGGAATAGCAAATATATGAATGAAAGTATCCATAAAATGCTAAAAGACATTAATATCACTTTTATTTATTATTTTATGTCAATAGAACGCATAAACACTGTTTATACCGAACCTTTAGTGAACTGTTTCGATTTGCTTTTCTCTGTAGTTTTTGACTCGATTTTTTACTCTTGGTCTGTTTGAATCTGTTTAAATGATCATTTTTTTCCCGTGCAGCCAATGAGGTTTTAATAGGCGTGTCGTCTTCTGCTCAAGATGTTTTAAAAATATAAGGCGAACGCTCGCTCTCATACAAGAGTAAAAGTGATTTGATTGTAAACACACAAAAGCTGCCTAAGTGCCTACTATATTATGATATAAGGCTGAGCGGGGTTTAAAGGTTTGCGGTTAAAAAGGTCCACCACCGATATCTCAAAAACGAGTAAAGTTAATAATATTTTTAATAACAATATTTGAAAGAAAAGGTAAAAATATGTATAACCAACCATCACCTTGATTTTAACGACTTTGCTATCGGGAGATAAACGGTAATGTTTGAAAATCCCTGACAAAAGTATTTTCTTTTGTTGTTAGTTTTTTGGTTGTGAGGTTTACGATGCCTGAATATAATATTTAAGAATTCGTTATTTGCTTGTTTTATAAAATGTGTTGTTAATCTTAAGTTAGATTCAACTTTTTTTTATATAACCTTTATAAAAGCTTATGTCTGGTTGGGGTTATATGGACCAACCGAACTTTTACCCTGGCAAAGGTATAACAAAAAGAAAATAGAAAATGAAAAAGTAAATTAAGTTAAATAAAGCAATGTTACAAGTTATAAATTGAATAAATAGTTATTCCAAATCTGCTGATAAGGATTTCGGGCTAAATACCAGATAAAGGTTATTTACAGTGTTATATCTTTAAAAAATGCATTCATGACATCTATATTTTGCATTGGTTGAATAATGTAGCTATTATTTTGTAAAATCCCTTTAAATCAAAATAAGACATTGGACTTGTTTGTTTCCTGACCGTCTCAATTTACCCCGCCTATAGGGTGAAAAAGGACTATGTGGAAAATTTATGAAAAACAGCAAAAAAACACATTTTTACAATGATGTATTACAATGATATATATTAGCTGGGAGTTTTACTGAAAATAGTCAGATAGTTATTTGTTGTGATGTAATTAGTTTGGTTTTCACAATATAATTGCTCAAAGTTGAATTGGAAATTTGGCCCCGCCCTACCCTATATCTGGGTGATTTAGTTTTTATATTTTTTTATATTATGAACAATTAACCAACACTATCCATATATACCCATTCTCTTTGTGATGAGTATATTAAGTATTTTTACAGCAAAATCTCGTAAGGTTCGTTTTTACTTGGAATTATATTTTAGATCGATAAGGAAAAGCAAGCTTTAAAGGTCAGTACCGTAAAATGCTCCACCACATCGATATTTTCAAAACAAGTAAAATAACGAATTTTTTAACAACAATATTTGAAAGCAGAGGGAAAATGATGTATAATCAGTTATCACCTTGATCGGGAGAAAAACGGCAATCTTTGAAAATTTACAACAAAAGTTTTATTTTTCGTTTTTAGTTTTTTAGGTCTAACTTGGCCCTATATTAAAACTTTTTTTCTCTTTCTACAAAATCGTGTATTTCAGACATGGCACATCTAAAACTTCCTTGCGTCAGATACATATGACTGACATGGAAATTAACATGTTAATAATTATATGATTCCTTCAATATTCTAAAAATGTATTTTAGTTTGCTGCTGGTTTTTCTTACCCCTCTGGTTAGAGATCCGTCCAGTTATATGCAGACCATGTTAAAATTCTGAACAAATTTTCAAACACGTAGAAAAGCAAAATGATTTGCATATATTAGATAAAAATATTTCCAAGTGTAAAAATAATTTGCTTGACTTTTTGTTGGCTGCGGTGAATGCTGACGGAGGCTATTATCCTAACCGTGATATTGTAGATTTGAACATAAAGAAATCTGTTTGATCATTTATCTTGCGCTTAAGCAATTTAAAAACTATATTTAAAATTATGTATGAGATTCTATTTTGCGTTTTTATAATTTTCCTGCTCGACCCATTTTATTTTATTATTTGACACATATCCAATATAAAAAGTGAATCCAACTAGCTGTAAGTGGAATTCTGTCTTAAGGCAATTAGGGCATCGTGCCTTAAGGCAAATTGCTGGAACTTCCCGTACCAAAAATTATTATTTTTTTTTAAAACGATTAACATTTTTGAAAAAAAATTACTTTGAAAAAATAAGATTTTTGAGAAACTATAAATTGGACAAAAAATTAGTTTTTTTTTGAAAAAAAAATTTTTTTTTAAATTTTTTTTTTTTTTGAAAAAATTTTTTTTTTTTTATTTTGACATATTGTGGAAGATCTGAACTTTTTTTTTAAAGCAATCGTACTGCTTTAACTACATAGGGACAAAATATAAAGCGCGTAAGCGCCGCGTCGCTGTCTAACGCATAAGCATTGGTACGGAACCGATAGGAATGTTAACAAAATGTATACTTATTGTTAAAATCTCTATAAAATGTCTGATAATTTGATGTGCATATGTCTAATGATCATTTTTGACCGCCAAATGGCTCATTTTTTTACTTTTTCCTCTATATCTCCGAAACCGCTAGACCTACCTTTATGAAAATTTTATAGATTCTTCATCTTGTCAATACAAGTGAAATGTTTTTTGAATTATTAAAATCGGACGCTCCGTTCTCTTAAAAACTGAGTTACCGTTTTCGGAACTTTTTGCCCCGTATCTTCGGAACGGCTTGACCTGCTTTTGCCAAAAACTAATCAGCACGTCTCCTTATCAATACGGATCGAATGTTTTTTGAATTATTCAAATCGGTTGATCCGTGTTCCCGAAATCGTCGACGAAAATTTGTATCCGCACATACATACACACACTTACATACATACACACACACATACACACACACACACACACATACATCCATTTTTTCTAAGGTATGCCAAAATGTTCAGAAACCTCTGAAACGTAAAGATATATAAAAATTTTCATTTTCGATTTTTTTGCGATTACTATAACTTGCCCTACGGGAAGTTAATAATTATCATTATGGAAAGCTTTGACTTCAAACAAACGTGCGCTGTTTTGTGACAATTAGGGTTTGATTTAATAATCACATTATCCTACTAATTGCTGTTTTGTGTCATATTAACGTTTCTAACAAAGCAGCAAATTTGCGATTATTTATTTGGCAGCTATTCCAGTTAGAGCAATACATTCAGTTTTAACTAGGGAGCTAGATCATACATTGAATTTTTATTTGAAAGCTGATAATTTAATTTACTTTTAATATATTAAATTTAAATGTCCATAATAAATAAATTGATCAAAACGTTGCATTTAGTATAATGATATTATTAATCACATCTTTGGACTCTGTTGAAATTCCAAACTCTTGTTATTTAAAAAAAAATCATATAAAATGGTATTGTTATCAGTTTTTCCATATAAAACAGCTATTTCTATGCAAAGGACAGAAAAGTTGGCAGAATTCGTTTTTTAACTTCGAAACCACTTTTGGGTTTGAAACTTACTTTGGCCAGCTTTATAAGAAGCAGCAGTAATATCAGATTTGTACTTGAAATTATAGATCTCAAATAGGTCATCAAGTCAAAATAACTTTTTGGGGGAATGGTAAACCAATGGGTAATGCAACAGTAATTTTAAATTATTCCCACATGATGTTCCTAAAAATACAATATTAAAATTAAAATTACAAATTGCATTCGTTGAATAATGTAGCTAATATTTTGTAAAATTCTTCTAAAATTAAAATAAAACTTTGGACTCGTTTGCTCTTTGGCCGTCCTAATTTACCTCGACTATGATATAAAAAGAACCAGGTTACAATTTTTTGAAAAACAGAAAAAAACATTTCTACAATGATGAATTAGCTGAGAGTTTTACTGAACATAGTCAGATAGTTGTTTGTATGATTAATTTTATTATCTTCCCGTGGGGTAAGTTATAGTAATCGCAAAAAAATCAAAAATGATAATTTTCATATATCTTCACGTTTTAGAGGTTTCTGAACATTTTGGCATACCTAAGAAAAAATGGATGTGTGTGGTGCGTGCGTGTGTGTGTGCGTGCGTGCGTGTGTATGTGTGTTCGGATACAATTTTTGTCGACGATTTTGGGAACACGGTTCAATGGATTTGAATGATTCAAAAAACATTTGATTCCTATTGATAAGGAGACGTGCTGATTAGTTTTTGAACAAGGCAGGTCTAGCCGTTTCGAAGATACAAAGCAAAAAGTGCCCAAAACGGTAACTCAGTTTTTAAGAGAACGGAGGGCCTTATTTTAAAAATTCAAAAAAACATTTTATTTGTATTGACAAAATGAAGAACTGATCAAACTTTTGGGAAGGCAGGTCTAGCGGTTTCGGAGATCTAGTATAAAAAGTAAAAAAAAAATACCATTTGGCGGTCAAAAATGATTATTAGACATATGCACATCAAATTATCAGATATTTTATAGAGATTTTAATAATAAGTCAAAATTTTGTTTACATTTCTATGGGTTCCATACCAAGATTTATAATGTTTAACCGTTAGACTGCAACGCGGGCTTTACGCGCTTTATATTTCGTCTCTAAAACAGCTACGCAGCGCGATTGATTTGAATAATGTTCAAAATTTCCAAAATATTTCAGAATATAAAAAACTTATTTTTTTCAAAAAATGTCATTTTATTCAAAAGAGTAAATTTTTTTTTAAATTCCAAATTTCTCAAAAATCAATTTTTTTCAAAGTTTAAAAAAGTTTTTATTCTTTTCTATACAATTTAATTAAAAAAGTTTTTATTCTTTTTTATACAATTTAATTTTTGGTACGGAGGTTCCAGCAATTTGTCTTAAGGCATGATGCCATACGCAATTAGTTTCAAAATTTAAATTACGCTACGGGAGTTGCAGCAATTTATCTTAAAGCACCATGCCAAGCACCACTAATTTTGTTATATGGTTATTAGTATTGAGCTTATATTGTATTATATTATTATTGAACAGCTCTCTTACGATTTTCCCCTGGTTTTCGTCGATTTTGACTTGAAATTGATTACTATAGGCTAATGAGCTGGCACTGCGCGCCATCCGAATTGTTCCGTCTCATTAGAGACATCAACACATGTGCACGTAGTTAGATCTTTGACACGTTCGTATGAGTTACAGGACGAGATGTCTTCATTGCGGAACGATCGTAACATTAAATTTGACACCGAATCTGTTTCATAGAACGACCAAACATAAAACAAATATCAAATCGTATCTCGTATTTTAGGAGAACGTTTTTTTTTGATCGTTTAGATTTTTCATTCCACAAAAAACTAAAGATAAATTTTAATGGGTAAAATATTGACTTTTTGTGAAAAGTTATTGCATAGTAAGAGATTTTTTGTGTTTAGTCAAGATGTTGGGGAGACTGGGTACGGTTGTACCTGGGTACGGTGGTGACAGTCGTCATAACAGCTAAACTATACTGATTGTTATACAGGGTCTAAAGAAGAGAGTTGTAGTATGTTTGTTCGAACAAGTTTACATCATAGCATTGAGTCAGCGCCTTACATTAACATGATTTGTAGACCGCATTACTTTTAAACAGTCAAAAGTAAGTTTTTATGTTCGAAATCTTTCAATCATAACTGTTAATTTCATACACTTAGATTACTTTGCTTATGATTGTGCTGTAAGTTTAACAATAGTAGTTAATTACCAGCAATTAGTTTTTGCGTAGATAATTTAGCTAAGTCATAACGATGTTTTAATTCAAGTGTGTGTTGTGTATGGTTATGACTAATTTTGTGGGTACGGTTGTGACGTGCATTTCTTGTCCTCTTTTGGGTAAAGAATAAACATATAAAAAATTAACTTAACTAAAACAAAATATGAAAGAGATGGGGAAAAGAAAATTTAATACAAGAATAATAAAGATTTCACAAAGTTTTGTTTAAATGATTATATTGCATTGTGTTACATATTATTGTTATTAACGACAATAAAATAGTTATAAACCAATTTTGTGTTTATAGCCATTGTTGTTTGACCTATTTTTGAGCCGGTCACCATTTTTGACCTTTGATTTTATGACCAATCCATCGTATTTAACCCTCCGTCGGTCGGCGTGGTCTGGCCAGACTTTTTTCGACTTCAATTAAAAAAAAAATACATCTAGTAATCCTATCGACTTGAAATTTCTTGACTTTTCCTAAAATTTTATTAGCTGTCTATCAATGAAAAAATCAGGACGAAAAAATGTACAGAAGGATAATTATAAGGATATTAACTTTTTTATACTTCGAACGGTCGGAAAGGTCTGTCTAGACCACCCATACATTTTGTATGAAATATACGCTTTTTGATATATGTAAACCAGTATTTTGTCTTTTTTCATGGTATTTTCTATTCAAACTGCGTTGTTTATATTCTTTGCTATGTGTTCTAACATGAATGTTGAAAATCGGATGAGTAATGCACACATTCATTTCAAAGGCGCCGAAAAAGAATAAATATTGTTTTTCATTGATTTATAACAGAAAAATTAACAAAAAAGCAACGATTTTTTTTATATTTTTTGATTTTTTTTATATAATCGTTAATACATAAGACACCAAAAACTCATTTATCCCATATAATTGCATGTAAAATGAATGGTGACCTTTCTGACCGTTCGAAGGTGAAAAAATATCCGACCGACGGAGGGTTAAAGATAGTATTACAGTAATTCCTTGTAGACAAATTACAGTTTAATTTGCTTTTCTCACAGCTAACTAGTAAATTAACAAAATTATTGCTGATCAGAAAAAAATGGCACAACCGTACCCAGTCTCTCCTACGCATAAGAAACAGTCGAAATTGATCAATTTTACCTATACCTATTTACAATAGATCGTCAACTTGCATCAACTTTTCAGCATCCAGTATTCTTTTATAACATAAAACTTTTAAATTGCTTAAGATGTCGATTTTGAAAACTACTTCTAGCACTTAAATCGTATGAGATAAATATTTTTATCTTTCTTATAACACGAAAGTAAAATATTGTAAAAACGCTTCTTATTGCTTATTTTTAAAACGCTGCTAATTTTTAGGAGAACATTAATTATAATGTTTTGTATACAATCAGTTACACTTTTTTACACATAAATCTCATTGTATTAATATTTTTAATTTTTTTTATATATATTTATTAATTATTCGATTATAAATTAATGTATAAAAATACAGAAGAATGAGATTTATATAGATTCACAATATATACACTTACACATTATAATCTTAGCCCATGTATAAATTTTGTTAATTATTTTAATAATTAGTTAAAATTTAATTTAATTTAGTAGTTAAAAGATATTTGATCATCGATAAAGTTGATCATTGTATTAAGCACATTAAAATATCTAATTTATATTTTTGGTACTTTTATTAAAGGGTTCCCACAAAATTTTTACTGCTTACTTCTAATTTTTAACAATTTAGCAAATAAAATGGCACAAAATTTTCTATTTTTTGTAAATTGTATTAAAATAATTTTTAGTATTTATTATAGTATTCTTTGTTCTAATATTGTGAACAAGAAGAGAAATTACAAATTACTGCTATACATGTTCTTAATTCAAGGGTTTGTGAAATCTTATATCGAACTGCATTTGATTGATGGGGAATAAAATAAATAAAAAACAGTAAATAATTTTGTATGCAATGTATTGTCTTGCGGATATTTACACTATTTAATTAACCATTTCAATTTTTTTCATTTGGACCTTAATTTTAAACACGCATTTTTTACATTTTACATTTTTATGATTAAAGTTAAAGCAGTTTTAGTAACGATTTTGATTATTTGTTGGGTATCTAAAATATATAATTTTATTCAATTGAGCGCCTAATTTTTCAAATTTGCCTACCTTTGCAAGGTCTCTCATAACTCACCTACCTTCATACCATTTGAAAAATAATAGAATATTACATCATTACACATTCAGTCAAGCAGAAGGTTGTATCGTATATCGGGTTTGCAGAAGTGGTTCGGCATTTATTAAAAAAAACAACGTTGCTTTTTAGTTTTATAAGAGTTCTTGATAGTAAGATTTGATTATTTTGTATAGTGTTTTGCATCATAATATATTTCTAAAATTTCTCCTAGGAGTTATGACTCCAATTGGTGAGTTTGAAGTAGTATGTAAATTCTTAGTTGCCAGCCTCCTGATTTGTACAACATAATAGTGATGGTGTCTCAAATATACTTCTACTTATACGTTATAAATTATTATGTCATTTTAATGGAGTTTTTGATAATTTATCAGATTTGAACTTTTTCGTTTCAATAAGTATTATATTTTATTCTCCGATCGAAATAGAACGACCGACGACGCCATCTACTCTGATCCGATTGTTAAACTGAATATCTTTTGTTGAATACCTTAACTTATTAATGATTTAATATACAAAAAGCCCTTTTTACCTAACTTTTTATAGTTTAGATTTTTTTTTTTTTTTTTTTTTTTTTTTTTTATTAAAATGGTCTCGTTTTATCCAAACATTTTAGCCAATATCCATTGAATACATATTATAAAATACAATACTATACATTACAAAATATTTCTTCTGTATGAATATATAAAAAACGAGAAAAATTATTAATAACATATCTTCATTAACTTGATTTCTATAAGTCACTACAATTTTATATTGCACTCATTCATGAAATCCAGCAACACTCTATATATTCCTATATTACTCTCACTAATAATGTGTCTTGCATTTATTGGAAATTGTACTTTTAGCTGTTGTAGTCTTTTATATAATTTCTTCCGTTCATTTTTATATAATTTGCAATTCCAAAATATGTGGTCCAATGTGTCTAATATGATACTACAAGCACAAAATGGGTCTTCTTTGATACCGATTCTGAATAGATGACTGTTATTCCTTGTGTGTGATAGCCTTAGTCTACAGATTGTTGTTATTTCTCTCCTATTCCATTTAATATTTTGAAACCATGTCCTTCTCGATACCTTCGGGTTACACGGTTGGTAAAGTCTTCCTTTCAAACGTGAGTCTTGATCGAATACCTTTTGCCATTGAGACATTCCATTTTTTGTAACAATTCCTTTAAGGTCTACTGCAGGAATTTTATTTACAATCGAGGGTGTGCTATGTGCATCTTTGGCCAGCCCATCCGCGATCTCATTTCCGATGATATTCGCATGTCCTCTTATCCATATTAATTCGATATTATGCTTCTGTTTAATTAAATCTTCTATCTTTCTAATACTGTCGAAAATTAGTGGATTGCCAAAATATTTAGGTATATTTAAAGCATGTAAAGCAGATTTACTATCTGACAAAATTATAACTTTTTTCAATTTATGTTTCCTGATTAGGTCTAATGCTCCATTAATGGCCATCACTTCCGCCGTGAATATTGTAGCCCAATCGGGCATTTTAATTTGAAGTTGTTTGTTTTGACTTGGGATCCAAACTGCGCATCCAACCCCATTATCTGTCTTTGAACCGTCGGTATATATTTGAATAAAATTTTTCCATCTTGAATGCATTAAGTTGTTCAGTTTCAGATTTATTAATTTCTTGTCTATCTTCTTTTCATTATCGAAATTATCTGATAAATGTATGTACTTTTTAGGTAACGTGCCTTTCCAAGACATAGTGAAGTATGTTAATCTGTTATTTACCATCATTTCTTCTTCTAGTGGTTTAAGTGTATGGAACCCAGCAATTAAAGGTGGTATTGGTTTTTTGTGCCAGAATCTATTTTCAAAATGCAGAACTGCAAGTGGCTCTAAACAGTTGTATATCCATGCATGATCATAATTAAATTTTTTAATCAAAAACCTATTAGTTATAACCTGTCTTCTTATCTCTAAAGGAGCTTCTGCAGCTTCAGCCAACAACGAATTTGTAGGTGTCGACTTCAGTGCTCCCAAGCATATTCTTAACGCTGCATATTGTATTCTATTTAGTCTATCCATTATCCCTTTAGAACTTCCTCCATAAATTTGACATCCGTAATCGAAATGGGGTCTAATAACGGCTTTGTAAAACGAGAGACAGATATTGGGATGTGCACCCCAAGTGGTGCCAGTTACTCGTTTTAGGATATTAATTCCTTTTTCACATTTAGCCAACATTTCATTAACGTGTTTGTTAAAGGATAATTTTGTATCCAATATCATTCCTAAAATTTTGATGTTCTCCAATATTTTAATTTGAATCGAGTCTATATTTATACTGATGTAATTTCTTGGGAGCCTATGCCTAGTGAATAGAATGCATTTAGATTTTTGAGGTTCAAGTGTGAGTTTATTGTCCCGCATCCATTCTAAATCTTTTCTTAAAGAGCTGTTCATTTCATCACTACATTCCTGTAATGATCGCGAAGAAATATACATGACTAAATCATCTGCATATTGTAATTTTTTCACTTTTGTCCCTTCTGTCTCTATGAAATCCGACGTATAGATGTTAAATAATATTGGACTTAAAATCGAGCCTTGAGGGATACCATTAAAAGTTATTCTTGGACCTATGAGTCGATTCTGGTTTCTAACATAAATCTTTCTATCGGATAGAAGTGACATAATAGTGTTAGTAATTTTGTTTGGAATATTTATTTTTGTTAATTTATTTTTGAGTATTTGGTGATCTACATGATCATAGGCTTTTTCAACATCTGTCGTAACTAATAGAACATATTTGTTTTCTGTCAACGCGCCATATAGATCCACAAGGAGTTCGCTGAGTAAATCAATCGTGCCTTTTCCTCTCCTGAAACCGAATTGATATTTATTTAATATTGTATTCTTTTCTATATACCATTCTAATCTCTTTTTTAGAATACTTTCAAATATTTTTGAAAGGCAAGGTAGTAACATTATTGGTCTATAAGACTTATAATCACCAGGATCTTTTTGTGGCTTTAGTATGGGAACTAATACCGCTCTTTTCCACTCTTCTGGAATCCAGTTTGAAAGCAATATATAATTGAATATCTCAATTATTAGGTTTTTTAATGCTTTAGGGCTTCTGTTAATCATGATATATGTTATGTTGTCGAATCCCGGAGAGCTGTCTTTTTTCTCCTTTAGCGCCAGTTCAAGTTCCTCATATTTGATGCGTCCATTAATTTCTTCGTGTTCATTGTCATCAATCCAGTCTTCCGGCCGTTCTTGATTAAATAGGGCAGGTCCAGGAACAAAATCGGGAGTATGGGTCTTAAGAATTGCCTCGTAAAAGTCATCGTTCATTTGATGATGTTGGTTCTGTCTATTATTTTTATTATTCAATTTTTTGATAGTGTTCCAAATTTTGTTAATATTTGTATTCATATTGAACGAATTTATTAACTCACGCCATTTTTCTCTTTTCTTTGTTTTAAACAGTCGTTTAGTTTGTGCTATTACTTTTTGTAGACTCAGGTAATTTTCGTAGTTAAATTCATTTCTTAGTTTCTTAAAGGCTTCGTTTCTTCTTCTTGTTTGGATCTCACAGTCATTGTCCCACCATATGGCCGGTTTAAAGGTATCCGATACTTTATATTGTTTAATGTGTTTTGCTGCCGCCTTATTTATGGTATCTTGGATAAACTTATACTTTTCTTCGCAGTTCGAAGGAATTGTTGAGGTCTCCAGAATATCTTCAATCTCTGATCCATATTTTTCCCAATTTGCTTGTTTAGTGTTCCATTTTCTACCGGGATACCAACGCATCCTTGTATTAAATTTGAAATGCAACTTTATTATAATTGGTAAATGGTCAGAACCAACATTTTCAGGAATTACACTCCAATGAATCCTGTCATGAATAGATGTCGAGCAAAAGGATAGATCAATGGCGGAAGATTTTTTCTTAATAGTCTGTATAGTCGTATGAGTTCCATCATTCAAGACAACTAAGTTAAGACTATCTACAATATCGTACATTATAGCACCTCCACTGTCTATTATTTCGTTTCCCCATGCTATGTGTTTACTATTGAAATCTCCGGTGACGATTAGTCTAACTGGAATTTGTTCAATAAGATTTCGGATTAAATATAAATCCTTTGTGGCTTGAGGTGAGCAATATATGGATACCACGCAAAAGGGGGTAGTCGATTTAATTATAACAGCAGTCATTTGGATATCCCGGTTGTTCTGAGAATGTTTGAATTCCTCACAGATAATACTGTTTCTGATCAGTATGGCTGAGCCACCATAACCATCCTGTCTGTCACTTCGAAATATTTTATAATCTTTGAAGTTAAATTTTTGTCCTTGTTTCAGCCAAGTTTCTGTTAGAGCAGCAATATGAATTTTCTTATGGTACATCAGGCTTTCTATGATTTCTTTGTTTGCTAGTAATGACCTACAATTTAGTTGAAGTATATTAAAATTGTCCATGTTTGTTTATTGGTTTTAATTTGCAGATGCTATCTAAAGGGAGTCTTCTATATCTTCTACCTTCCGTTAGAATTATCCTCACATCCTTTGTTATGTACTTGACTTACATTACTTATGCCTTTATCTGTTTTATTAGCCTGGTTTAAATATTTACCAATGGTGTGGATATCGTATTTCAGATTATATATAATTTCCTCTAATTCTTTGCAATCTTTGTTTCTCTCAGATTCTATTTTTTCCCTTAACTTCATTGCCAGTTCTATGAAGTGATTTAGTTGTCTTTTATTTTCTTCAATCTTATTCGTTTTATTACTGTCCATGACATCGAATTCCTGGGTTTTCTTTTGAGATACTTGTTCTTTATTACTTCGGCCGATATGTCTCAAGTATTCTGATCGGCGTTTTTCTATAATATTTCTTGGTTTTTTAATTACCATTAATCTGTCTTTTTCGATATTTAATTCTTGTTCTTCTAATGTATTTAATATCTCATATTTATTATTATAGTTGTTCATAATTATATTACTCCTTAGTTTTGGGAATGATGAGTTATATTCCAGATTGTATGGGTTGCTTTTAACTGCATCCACATATCGATTCTTCTGAATCATCCTTTTTGCTTCTAAATATGATATATTGTGAAGAGCCATTATTTCTTTTATTTCCTTATTTAGTTTAAAGAATTTACACTCTTTGTTATTTGCCTGGTGCTTTTCTCGACATAAAGTACACTCAAACTCTGTGGCGATATGACATTGTTCGTGGGAATGTTCAGCTGCACAATTTTTACATCTTATTTTGCTCTTACAATTCATTTTTATATGTCCAAACCGCCAGCAATTATGACATTGTATCACTGATTGAATATATGGACTAACAGGACATCTAACAGAATACATTGATATAACTTCTGGCAAGTAGTTTCCTCTGAATACCAGTTTAACCGCTTGACTTTTTAGATTTTGCTTATCTACATTTCTTTTTTTAATACATTTGATGTCTACTACTTCAATATCTGATCTGATCACTTCCTTAATTTCCTGCTCATCCATGTCCGGATCAACATTGAAAATAATTCCGCTTCTATATAATTTGTGTTTCGGAATATACGTTCTTATTTTGAATTTTTCAAGAATTTTTTCTTTTATTAGTTTATTTGCATACGTGTAATTTTTAAATAATAATTTGATTTTATTTTTTCCAATTTTTGTTATATTTATGATATTTTTACTTATGTTTGGTTCTTGTTTGAATAACATTCTTCCCAATGCTAGATTGTGAAATCTTCCAATGTTATTGTCAATTGCTTCGGCAAATATTGTATATGGTCCTTCATCATTCGAATTATAAAAGTTATTTTCTTCATTATTTGCAATGGTTTCTTCTTCTATCATTTCGCTCCAACTTTTGTTATTTACACTCGCATCACAACTTGGGGTTTCTTTATTTTTATTATTATTTAACACTAACACTTCACCATCCTTTGTTTCGATTTTTACAATTTTTTTAATTAATTCTTCCGATATATTGAACTTCTTTTTATTCGAATTACGTTTGAATTTTTTATCTGATTTATATTTAATATCTTTATTCTTATCCAAATTTGTGATATTTATCTTAACTATATTTTTCGAACTGCTCGGATTATTAGCTGAATTTTGCACTTCATTACCTCCGTTATTAGGTTGCTCGTAATCACATTCGTAAAACTCTGACTTATCACTATTCATTTCATCATCAATATAAATTTCCTCATCGTTAATAATATTCATCGACCTGACTATTTGACTACCTGTCTCGATTTCCGAGCTGTTAATCCTCTTATCTATACCTGTCGAAACCGGTAATCCACCCGGTTCGAATGGTTTATAATCCATAGAACTGCCTTCAATATTTCTATTACTCAGGTATATAACACTAGTTTTATTTATCTTTAAACGATCCGCACTCCTCGGTGTCCTAGTCGGAACTGTGTATAGTTTAGATTAATTCTTACATAAATAAAGGATACAAATACACAGTGACATAACTGATGCGTCCGAAAGGGAACCTAAAAATGTCCGATATCAACGTGTGTTTTTTAATGTCAATGTTTAGATTTTTTTTAAATAGGTTTCAATATTTTTAATTGTTCCATAAGCTGTTCTTTATTCACTCACGATCAGTAAGAATATATCATCAATACATATTTTAAGGGCTCGCCCGTAGGTAAGCGGTTAAGAGCGACGGGACTTGATTCAGAGGTCCCGGGTTCGATACCCACTTTGAGCAACCTGTTGTCAGGCAGCAGTGATAAGGATTTTCACTTGGAAATATAGATAACAATATGTTTCCAAGTGAAAATAGCCCTCACTCGGTATTGCTGCACCAATAAAATACTCGCCCTGTTACAGAAATTATAATAATAATATATCAAACGGAGATTGGGTTGCCATCAGACAACTGATTGGGTTGCCATCTGTTGAACAGACTAGTATTAAGTCAAATCAGCACAACAGCTTATAGGACTATTACGTTCTGATTGCTGTTCAAAAATAATAATAATAAAAAAAAACATATTACTAAAGTTATATTTTGTAAGTGAAGCATCAAGGTTCTGAATCCTGAAACGGTGTTTAAAGTTAGGACGATATGTAACAGGCGATAGTTCTTCTAATTTTTTTTTAAATATATTTTAAGCTTCCTGTGGTCTTATGATAAGAACTTAGCCTAGTAACTAATGATTCCGGCGTTTGAAACCCATCTAGGCTAGCTTGATATCAAGCTGTAGCGGCGTCAGCTTTTCACTTGTGATCATAGTTCTAAAATATGATGACAAGTGATAATAGATTCTAGGGGCATTGATACAATGTGTATCTTGTCAGTATTTTCTTAGAATAATCGAATAAAAATAACATCAGATATAAAATAATCAACCACTGGGTTGCATTCTAACAACACCGCGTTAAGGATTCACATCACACCAGCTCACCGAACATACATTATTCTGATTGCTGTGGTCCTGTGTGTGTGTGTATGTATGTATGTATGTATGGATACAATTTTTCGTCCACGTTTTCGGACGCACGGGTCAACCGATTAGTTTTTGCCAAAGGCAGGCCCAGCCGTTTTGGAGATACGGAGCAAAGAGTGCAGAAAATAGAAATCGAGTTTTTGAGAAAACGGAGCATCCGATTTGAATGTTTTAAAAAACATTCAATTGGTAATGATTGTGAGAAGTGTTTATCAGATTTTGGCAAAGGCAGGCCCAGTCATTTCGAAGATACGGAGCTAAATGTGCAAAAAATGGCAGTTTTTGATAGAACTAAGCGTCCGATTTAAATGATTCAAAGAACTTTCTGCTTGTCTTAACAAAATAATTGATTTTGAAAAAAAAATTTAGTTTCAACTTTTTTTTTCAATTTTTTTTTTCAAAATTTTTTTTTTGTATATCGAAAATAATTCAGATTTTATTTTTAATTCTGACTAAAGTTCTAATATACTTTAAACAAATAATTTCAATTTTGCAATTCAGTTTATATAATTCTTATAAATATTAGACAATGTTGCAATATTAATAATAATCTATTGCAAAACATTCAGTATTCCTCGAACATTTCGTTACGGTACGGGAAGTTCCAGCAATTTGCCTTAAGGCACGATGCCATTTACCACCAGTTTTTGTTTTATATTGACATTGGTTTATATATATTACTATTTACTCTTATTCTAGTTCAAACTTTGACCAAGGTTCATAAACAAACTAGATACCCGACGATTTATGACTCAATTTTCCTAGTATTTACATCTAATTTAAAACTTCTTTGTGTTATTAATCTAATTCTGTTATTAATAAATCACCGAAAACCATATGTCTAGCATTAATATAGACTGATTTACAGTTTTTTAAAAAATGTGACATCAATTTTGTCGCTCGTAAATTGATCCTTGCAGAATATTAAATCTATTCAAAATTAGATGTCCAATTAATTGAAAATATCGTAGTTACTAGAATTCGGCAGGGCAAACTTACATCGGACGCATTAATCACAATCAGTGTCTTGGCACAGGATCCTATTTTTTACTCGTTCGTTTTTTTCGGCAACACGCAACAAGTCTCGAATAACACGAGAAAAGATTTATAATTATACCATATGCGAGAAGAAATTGGTCCAAAACTTTCATTTTTTAATATAAATAAAATACGAAAGTGGTTTAGGTTTGTTTATTGATGGGCATTTAAATATATTTTTTAACTTCCCGTAAGGTAAGTCACAGTAATCGCGAAAAAATTGAAAATGAAAATTTTTATATATCTTTACGTTTCAAAGGTTTCTAAGCATTTTGGCATATCTTAGAAAAAATGGATGTATGTGTGTGTGTGATACAATTTTTCGTCGGCGATTTCGGGAACACGGATCATCCAATTTGAATGATTCAAGAAACATTCGATTCCTATTAATAAGGAGACGCGATTGCTTTGAAAGGTATAAAAAAATCAAATTTTTCAAAAAGGTAAATTTTTTACAAAAATTTTTAAAATCTCAAACATCGATTTTTTTCGAATTCTGAAAGAAAATTGAATCTTTTTTAAACAATTTTAATTATTGGTAGAACTAGCGATCAGAACTATTTTCAGTTTTCTATGAGCTATTGCAATGTGCTTTCTACCACATAGTTGTCAACAATTTTTGTGATTAACACGTTCAGGCCGGGGCCAATTTTGGTATGTTTTGCTGTAAGGCGGCGCATAGTCATTTCTTTCGAAATGCGGGTCACCGGCGGCCCGCGCCGGCGTAAACGTGTTAAAATTTTAGTTACTTCTAATTTTGATGTGATATATTAGAGCAATGCCTGAAAATGCACTTTTCTTAACTAGGAAATATATTTCCGAATGAAAACGAACATCACTATTGATTGATATCAGGTTGTGTTGTACGTACGCGGTATTTGAACTCGAAACTTTAGGGTTAAAAAGGCAGAATGCATTTCGATCGCAAAATATATTTTTTCAAATTCTTTTTTAACTTTCTGTAGGGTTAGTTATAGTAATGAACCAAAAATCGAAAATGAAAATTTTTGCATATCTTCACGTTTCAGAGGTTTCTGATCTTTTTGGCATACCTCGGAAAAAATGGATGTCAGTGTGTTCTGTGTGTCCTCAATTTTTCGTCCACGTTTTCGGGCGCACGGATTTGAACGGTTCAATAACGACTCGATTCCTATTGATAGGGAGATGTGCTGATTAGTTATTAGCAAAAGCGAGTCCAGTCGTTACGGAGATACGGTGCAAAGATTGCTGAAAATAGATTGAGTTTTTGAGAGTACGGAGTATCCGATTTGAATGAACCAAAAAAGATTATATTTGTAATGATTGGGAGAAGTGGTGATTCGTTTTGACAAAGGCAGGTGCGTTTTGAAGATATAGAGCTAAATGTGCAAAAAATTGCAGTTTTTGAGAGAACTAAGCATCCGATTTGAATGATTCGATATGCAAAACTTTTTTGCTTGTGTTGACGAAACAGTTGCTTTCGGAAAAAAAAATATTTTAAAATTTAATTTTTTTGCATATCGAAAATACATCAGAATTTAATTTTAATTCTGGCTAAGGTTCTGAAGCTCATTTATATACTTTAAATAAATGATTATAACCTTGTAATTTAGTTATAACTTTCACATATAATTCTTATAAATATTAGACAATGTTACAGTTTTTATAATGATCTATTTGAAAACATTTAATATTCCTCGAACATTTCGTTACGGTACGGAAAGTTCCAGCAATTTGCCTTAAGGCACGATGTCATACACCACTAGTTTATATCTATTATTTAAGTTCTAGGGTTCTATGAGCTGTTGTGATGATTTACTTTAACCCTCCGTCGGTCGGCGTGGTCTGACCAGACTTTTTTCGACTTCAATTAAAAAAAAATATATACTTTTAGTAATCCTATCGACTTGAAATTTCTTGACTTTTCCTAAAATTTCATTAGCTGTCGATCCATGAAAAAATCAGGACGAAAAAATGTACAGAAGGATAATTATAAGGATATTAACTTTTTTATACTTCGAACGGTCGGAAAGGTCTGTCTAGACTAGTGATGGGCGTTGAATCAACGAACGGTTATTTTCAACCGTTTCTTCTTCGTTAACTAACTAACCGTTTCGTCGCAACGAAATAACTAGTTGAAAATCAACTAGTTTCGAAACAGTTGAAAACATGGCGGCCAGTTAGTTTTTTCAACGATATAGGAATTCGTTTGTTGTCGAAAACGAACGTAGGCAGGTACCTGCGTCGGAAAGGATCAACCAATACTATGAAAATCGCTTATTGTTAGGCTACTGCTTGCAAATGTACATGTACATCTTAAAAGAAACTTGCAACACGCGCCAAATCGTTTAATTTTAGAAAATCAGTTACATTTATTATAGTTTTCAATGGTTAATATTTTTCATGAAAATCTCATAGCATTTGTCTTGTAATAATTTTTTTAAACTAAACCTGAAAATTGATTTTTATTTTTCATAACATTTTATATAACCATACATTTTTATATTGCTATTTTTATATAACATGTAAATTCGATGTTTTAGTATATGGCTTTGCTGTAATGAAAATATTTAAGTTTTTTAAATTAAACCTTTATTTATTATATATATATATATATATATATGTGTGTGTGTGTAATAAATGTGACAATTCACATTTATTTCTTTTTATTCATCAAATCCAACGTCAACTTGACTTTTATAAGAACAAAGTTCATATTACCAACTTTCAATGAAACAGTTATTTCAACTATCAGTTTCTTAACGTTGCCAGCGTTGAATCGTTAAAAATAACTATAGTTGAAAAATAACTAGTTATTTAACTAGTTGACGAAACCCCGATAACCGTTTCGTTTCGTTGACGGCAAAACCGTCAACGACCCACCTCTAGTCTAGACCACCCATACATTTTGTATGAAATATACGCTTTTTGATATATGTAAACCAGTATTTTGTCTTTTTTCATGGTATTTTCTATTCAAACTGCGTTGTTTATATTCTTTGCTATGTGTTCTAACATGAATGTTAGTATTTTCATGACGAGAGTTCCTTGAAAACCTACCAAACTTATTGGTAGTCGCAAACACTGAAAATCGGATGAGTAATGCACACATTATCAACAATTTTTCTACCCGTACTGCGTTCGAATTTTTTTTTGGCAAACCTGTAGTGAAATTATATTTTCACTTTGAGTTTTACAGCTCATTTCAAAGTCGACGCACCTTATTTTGTTTTTATTTGAATTTCACATTCATTTCAAAGGCGCCGAAAAAGAATAAATATTGTTTTTCATTGATATAAAACAGGAAAATTAACAAAAAAAGCAACGATTTTTAATATTTCTTAATTTTTAACTTCCCGTAGGGTAAGTTATAGTAATCGCAAAAAAATCGAAAATGAAAATTTTTATATATCTTTACGTTTCAGAGGTTTCTGAATATTTTGGCATACCTTAGAAAAAATGGATGTATGTGTGTGTGTGTGTGTGCGCGTAGTATGTATGTGTGTGCGGATACAAATTTTCGTCGACGATTTCGGGAACACGGATGAAGCAATTTGAATAATTTAAAAAACATTCGATCCGTATTGATAAGGAGACGTGCTGATTAGTTTTTGGCGGAGGTAGGTCTAGCCGTTTCGAAGATATGGGGCAAAAAGTGCCAAAAACGGTACCTCAGTTTTTAATAGAACGGAGCGTCCGATTTTAATAATTCAAAAAACATTTTACTTGTATTGACAAGATGAAGATTTGATCAAATTTTTATAAGGGCAGGTTTAGCGGTTTCGGTTAAACGAAATTAATTTATTATAACAATGAGTAAATATAAATTTTTAAAAACAGATTTTTAATTTGCAAATAATGTTTTAAGGTTTATATATATATATATATATATATATATATATATATATTTTCTCCAAAAATCTCTAATAAAAATTTCCAAAAGAAGATACAATTTTAAAATTCTAAACGAAATTAATTTATTAAGACAATTAGTAAAAATAAACTTTTATAAGTAATTTTTTAAATTATAAATTTACACATAAAATCCTTAAAAAAATTACCAAAAGAAGAAACAATTCGAGAATTCTGAACGAAATTAATTTATTTTATTAATAATTAAATATAAACCTGATAAAATAATAAAATATAAAATAATATATCAAAAAAAATTGTAATGTGGCGGTGTTTTGTGCCTACCTTTTTTTCTATTCTTTGCAAAAAATTATCCTGAACAGAACCGTCATCCTGGTAATAATTCGGTGTGAATTAAAAATAATTAAATAAAACACTATAAGCATTTAAAAGTAAGTAATTTTAATAATGTGAATCATAATTCAATTATCAGTTCAATTTTCATTGTAGTGCTTGGTGATAAACGATGTTTTTTGTTTGATTACCTGGCGCATAGACAAACAAATCTGATGGTTTTCCAATACGGGAACAAACAACATACAATTTTCCATGTGAGAAACATGGGTTTTCTAAATTAATACCACAAACACTTAATGATACCAAACGCACTGGAAACGCATTGGGATGCATGATGCGAGAACATCTTCTGCTTTATACTATCCTTTGAATATATTTGGTCGATATTTAAACAATATTATAAAACTGTATAAAGCCGATTGGCGTATAAATAAATAAATAAATAAATAAATATTTTGCAACATTGTAACCTTTAATCCAACCTTTAATTGAAGATTGTGAGGTGACAATCCCAGCAAATCCAGCGAGTTTAAAAACACCGGTGGATCGTCTTGGTTAGTTGCCGAATCAACTGATTCGCCTGTAATTTGTTCTTGAATTTTGAAATTTAATTCATTTACATCAATGTTTTTGGCTGCCAATACAGCTCATTAATTAATAGAAAGTTATTTCTATGTTTATATAAATAAATTAAAAATTAGATTATCAAAAACTACACAAAATGTCATGACATAGATCATTGTTTTGTTTACAAATTGCATTGCCTACTCGATTAAAGAAGAAAAGGGCTGTTTTTAGGGTTTTCCCGGCAATTATTCGTTTTTTTCTCGCCGTAACAACCATCCTTGGACTTCAACGAACATTTAAAAAAAAAGAATTGGCCAAATTGGTCCAGGCGTTGTTGAGTTATGCGCTTACCAACACATTTTGCGATCCATTTTCATATATAAGATAATTAAATATGAACCTTTATAAATACACTTTAGACTTATATATAATGTTACAACGTTTTTATATATAAATTATCAAAACAAGAAACAATTCTAGAATTCTGAAATCTCTAAAATTTTAGAATTCTAAACAAAAAATCTAGAATTCTAAAGAAAATTAATTTAGTAAAAATTTGGAAACAATTAGTAAAAATATACTATTCAAAATAAATTTCTAAATTATTAATAAAGGTTTTTATATATGAAATATCTTTAAAAATTCATAAAAAAAAATTTAAAAATTTTAAAAATATAAAAACAATTTTAAAATTCTGAACGAAACTAATGTATTGCAACAATACGTAAAAATAATGTTTTCTTGTCGATGCAATTTTTTTCTTCAGAATAACTAAGGTATCACTTTCTTTAAATTTATGTAATTAAAATAAATACGTTTATACATATTCGTTACCAATTGAAACTAGCTGTAAGTGGAATTCTGTCTTAAGGCAATTAAGGCATCGTGCCTTAAGGCAAATTGCTGGAACTTCCCGTACCAAAAATTATTATTTTTTTAAAAACGATTAACATTTTTGAAAAAAAAAATTACTTTGAAAAAATAAGATTTTTGAGAAACTATAAATTGGACAAAAAATTACTTTTTTTTGAAAAAAAATTTAAAAAAAAAAATTTTTTTTTTTTAATTTTTTTATTTTTTGAAAAAATTTTTTTTTTATTTTGACATATTGTGGAAGATCTGAACTTTCTTCTCAAAGCAATCAATCGTACTGCTTTAACTGCATAGGGACAAAATATAAAGCGCGTAAGCGCCGCGTCGCTGTCTAAAGCATAAGCATTGGTACGGAACCCATAGGAATGTTAACAAATTATATACTTATTGTTAAAATCTCTATAAAATATCTGATAATTTTATGAGCATATGTCTAATGATCATTTTTGACCGCCAAATGGCTCATTTTTTTACTTTTTCCTCCATATCTCCGAATCCGCTAGACCTACCTTCATGAAAATTTTATCGATTCTTCATCTTGTCAATACAAGTGAAATGTTTTTTGAATTATTCAAATCGGACACTCCGTTCTCTCAAAAACTGAGCTAGCGTTTTCGGCACTTTTTGCCCCGTATATTTGGAACGGCTAGACCTGCCTTCGCAAAAACTAATCAGCACGTCTCCTTATTAATACGAATCGAATGTTTTTTGAATTATTCAAATCGGTTGACCCGTGTTCCCGAAATCGTCGACAAAAATTTGTATCCGCACATACATACACACACATACATACATACATACACACACACATACACACACACACACACACACACACACATACATACATCCATTTTTTCTAAGGTATGCCAAAATGTTCAGAAACCGCTGAAACGTAAAGATATGTAAAAATTTTCATTTTCGATTTTTTTGCGATTACTATAACTTGCCCTACGGGAAGTTAAAAAGAATTATTTTCAAATTTAAAATGTGTAAAATTCTCGTTAACTGCAAATTGTGAATAATTCGTCTGCACTTTTCTTGGTATTAACAAATTTAGACAATTAATTATTTAATTTTTAATTGTTATATAATTAATAATTTAATTTAATATGCTATTAAAATAAAATTTACGTAATAAAAACGTAAATATATCTAAATAAATTTTTAATACTATTTTATTTATTTAGTTAATAAGAGGTGTAAGTCCTGGTAGAAGATACATGAAACAATCTTCCACAACTCAAGAAGCAGTTGGAACCACAAATAGTGAGGTTCCTGAAGAAAATATACAAATGCAGGACATGAATGGTAAAAATTTAATTTATTAATTACTAGATTTTAAATAAAAATTGTTAATAATTAACTTCCCGTAGGGTAAGTTATAGTAATCGCAAAAAAATCGCAAATGAAAATTTTTGCATTTCTCGATGTTTCAAAGGTTTCTGAATATTTTGGCATACCTTAGAAACAATGGATGTGTGTGTGTGTGTGTGTGTGTGTGTGTGTGTGTGCGTGTGTGTGTGTGCGTGTGTGTATGTATGTGCGGATACAAATTTTCGTCGACGATTTCGGGAACACCGATCAACCGATTTGAATAATTCAAAAAACATTCGATTCGTATTGATAAGGAGACGTGCTGATTAGTTTTTGGCGAAGTCAGGTCTAGCCGTTCCGAAGATATGGGGCAAAAAGTGCCGAAAACGGTAACTCAGTTTTTAAGAGAACGGAGCGTCCGATTTCAAAAATTAAAAAAACATTTTACTTGTATTGACAAGGTGAAGAACCGATCAAATTTTCATAAAGGCAGGTCTAGCGGTTTCGGAGATCTAATGAAAAAAGTAAAAAAAAATGCCATTTGGCGGTCAAAAATGATCATTAGACATATGCACATTAAATTATCAGATATTTTATAGAGATTTTAACAATAAGTATAATTTTGGTTTACATTCCTATGGGTTCCGTACCAATGTTTACGCGTTAGACGTCGACGCGGCGCTTACGCGGTTTGATATTTCGTCTTCATGCAGTTAAAGCAGTACGATTGCTTTGAAAAAAAGTTCAGATCTTTTAAAATATGTCAAAATAAAGAAAAAATTTTTTTTTCAAAAAAAAAAAAATTAAAAAAAAAATCAAAAAAAAATTTTTTTTTCAAAAAAAAGTAATTTTTTGTCTAATTGTTTGTCAAAAATCTTATTTTTTCGAAGTAAATTTTTTTCAAAAATGTTAATCGTTTTTAAAAAAATAATTTTTGGTACGGGAAGTTCCAGCAATTTGCCTTAAGGCACGATGCATTAATTGCCTTAAGACAGAATTCCACTTACAGCTAGTTTTGTTTTTGTTTTTCCTTCAGAAACTGTGGAAGAAGATAGAACTTTGTTGGAACAAATCATTCTTGCCATTGTGTCAATATTTCAAGTTATAATAATGTCTTGCTATATCTTTACCAATATCATCATGATGGTATGTACACAAAAAATATTTTTATTAAATTTGTATTAACTTTTATATCGGAGTGTATATAACTGTTGGTATGGAATCGTAGTAAATTTTATATAGTTTTTCCCTGTCTAACTTAGAAGGGGTGCTTTACCTTGATAATTTGTAATAAAGAGTAATTTGACAAAAACCAAAAAAATGTCCCAAATTTTTTATTAAATGCTGAAGAAAATAAAAGGTCGAATTCAAACTCGTTTTATTCCAAATTTTATTTTGATGATTTATTTTATTTGACCTTATGACATAAGGAAAATGCAAAATTACAAAAACATAAAGGCACACAAAACTGGATTTTTTTATTTATTTTGATATTATTATTCTAATTATATATTATTTTAGCATATAAGTTGATTTCTGACAAATGGTGTAAAATTATTCAGTTACGATTTTGGCTTAATTCACTTACAGCCAATTTTTCTTTGCAAAATGCACATATCAAACGAAATTTTGAACTTTTCTTTGATTTAATTAATAACTGTAAAATTTGGTTTTAAACTTATTACTAACTTACTTCAATTTAGGATCTGATATACTTAACATATTGCTACTTTAATAATAGTTCTCTATAACATATTTGTAAGATGAAAGTAAACTGGACATCCGCAAGGCACAAATGAGAATGACGTTGTAATATATATTTATGTAAACCATAGGTTCCCAAACTTGTTTGTGCCGTGGACCCCTTGCGATATTTTTCGTTTGGTCATGGACCCCCTATGGTCGGTTTATCCGGGACAGTTTCAAAATCATTATTTGTTCCGAATTTTTGAAAAGTATAGGTTTAAATCTTAATTAAAATTTCTTTTTTCTTAATTAAAATTAAATTACAACTACTTATCAAATAAATTATGTGAATCAATGTGTTTTTTATCTCTTGCTGAATACAAAATTCCAAAGGCGAATTTAATTTCATAAAACTAAAAAAAAAAACGAACAAGCCAATAGTATTTTTTTCAAGTTAATTATGAAGAAAATTGAACAGAGTTTTATAGAAGTCTCAAATGCGAAAAATCATATAGATTAAAAAATATAAGATATAATATAAAAGCATGGTAAAAGATGATTGTAACATATAATCGAGTTAAAAATCTTACAAAAAGTCCACAATTGTAATTTGAAAAAAATATTTTTGAACTAACTGTTTTATTGTATTTTTAAATGGCATCTGTTTACTACGTAACATATATTTGTTATTTGTGATACTATTAACAGATCGTCTTATGCTAAACTTAATATATCGAGCAACAAAATGAATTTAAAATGGACTTCGCTGAGATAAATATATTAATGAGTTTAGTTTCTAAACTTAAGTAATAAATAAATTGATCATATGTTATTTTCGAAAATACGCTTTACTAACTTGGACTTTTTTAAATTAAGCAAATTTAATATTTAACTCCCCGTAGGGTAAGTTATAGTAATCGCAAAAAAATCGAAAATGATCACTTTTATATATAGTATAATAAATTTTGCGAAGGCAGATCTAGCGGTTTCAGAGATCGAGTGAAAATAGTAAAAATAATAAGTATGAATTTTGTTGGCATTTCTATGGGTTCCGTATCAATGTTGATTCGTTAGACTGCGATGCGGTGCTTACGCGCTTCGATATTTTTTTTCTAAAACCGCCATACAGCACGATTGCTTCCAAAAAAGTCCAAAATTTTCAGAAAAAATAAAAGTACATATAAAAAATTTCGAAATATAAAAAAAATCAAACTTTTCAAAAAATTCAATTTTTTTCAGAAATTTTAAAATTCTCAAAAATCTTTTTTTTAGTGTTTTCAAAAAAAATTAAAAGTTTTTTAAAAAAAATAATTCACAGTACGAAAAGTTCTAGCAATTTGCCTTAAGGCATGATGCCATGAAACCAGTTACAACATTAATCCACGTGGAACAACTGGCGGTAGAACTGCTATAATAATCAGAAACATCATTAAGCACTACCAAACCCATAACATTTGTCAGTAAACATTTCATATAAGCAACTTTCTTCAAAAACCAACCCAGAAATGAACTATATCTGTAATTTACTGTCCACCAAAGCACAAAATTACCTGTGTAATTTAAATGTCTGAAAGTTTACTTCAAAACACTTGAGTCCAAATTTATTGCTGAAGGGACTAAAATTCAAATAAAATTTTGTTTATCGAATCCAAATAAGTGGTGTCTATATCACACTTCGTTAAATTGCCATTCAAACCTCTATATTTGGCATTTATAAATTCTATGGGCAAAAATCTTACCAAAATTAAGCTTTTCAACAGCCAGCGTATAGTTTAACCACAACTCAATGCTACAACTTACATACTTTATATAAATATGTAATGTTTTTATTTACTTTTTGAGTCATTTCTAAATATTGCCAACTATATTAAAACATTTATTGAAAATCTATATATTATATTATCGTTTGACGTAAATAAATAGATTTTAACATGATGTATTGTAATCCACTGCCGTGGACCCCCATTTTCATTTCGTGGACCCCCAAATTTTGTTTTTGCCGCCGTGGACCCCTTGAAAGTTGCCATGGACCACTTTGGGAATCACTGATGTAAACAACAAACGAGAAGCGCTCTCACAGCTATTATATCTAGAGTGCGCGTGGGCTCCTGATACTTGAAAAGATCTAAATAATGCCTATGTATAAATGTATATAAGTCATTGAAATTATTCAATTCTATTGAATTTTAAAACATTTAAAAGTGTTTATAATATAATTTGAAATAAATTTTTGCACCTGCAGATACATATTTTAAATGCCCATATTTCATTCATATACATCATAATCCTATGTTGAAAATTTTCCGAGATATAGGCGTTTAACTGTTTCAAACTTGTAAATTTGAAACGGTTTTTAGGATATATCTCGCGAACGTATTTTAAAAAATTTTACATCGGGTCAAAGATCTTTTGATTTAGTATATTTCATCCGAAAACATCAATGTCCTATGATGATTCGTTCAAAAGTTATAGGCGCTTAAAGATTTCACAAGTAAAAATGCCCAAAAAAATGGATGAAAAATTAGTTAGTTTTTTTAATTTTTCACAGACTTCCCGTCCACGTAGAAGCTTCAATTAGACGTCAGGTGAATTGTCTTGTGGGCTAGAATAACGGGAAAAAAACTGCATTTTACTATTCTCAACGGTTGCCGAATAAATAAGAAAAAACTGAAATTATAGCATGACCCTAGGGTCACGTTTTGTATTCCGATTTTGGATGAAAATTTTTTGTTTCCGATTTTGATGATTTTAACAATGTTGATACCTTATGAGATAAGGAGAATGCTATTAAAAAATTTCGATCGCACTTCAAATAGTTTTCGAGAAAAACGCATTTTTAATATGTGAAAAGGAATAAATGGTTTTTAGCAAATATCTCGGGAACGGTTGGAGCTATCATAAAAACTTTTGCACCTGCAGATACATATTTTAAATGTGCATAATTCATTCATATACATCATGATCCTATGTTGAATATTTTCCGAGATATAGGCGTTTAACTGTTTCAAACTTGTAAATTTGAAACGGTTTTTGGAATATATCTCGCGAACGGTAAGAGGTATTTTGAAAAATTTTACACCGGGTCTAAGATCTTTTGATTTAGTATATTTCATCCGAAAACATCAATGTCCTATAATGATTCGTTCAAAAGTTATAGGCGCTTAAAGATTTCACAAGTAAAAATGCCCAAAAAATGGATGAAAAATTAGTTAGTTTTTTTAATTTTTCACAGACTTCCCGTCCACGTAGAAGCTTCAATTAGACGTCAGGTGAATTGTCTTGTGGGCTAGAATAACGGGAAAAAAACTGCATTTTACTATTCTCAACGGTTGCCGAATAAATAAGAAAAAACTGAAATTATAGCATGACCCTAGGGTCACGTTTTGTATTCCGATTTTGGATGAAAATTTTTTGTTTCCGATTTTGATGATTTTAACAATGTTGATACCTTATGACATAAGGAGAATGCTATTAAAAAATTTCGATCGCACTTCAAATAGTTTTCGAGAAAAACGCATTTTTAATATGTGAAAAGGAATAAATGGTTTTTGGCAAATATCTCGGGAACGGTTGGAGCTATCATAAAAACTTTTGCACCTGCAGATATATATTTTAAATGTGCATATTTCATTCATATACATCATGATCCTATGTTGTATATTTTCCGAGATATAGGCGTTTAACTGTTTCAAACTTGTAAATTTGAAACGGTTTTTGGGATATATCTCGCGAACGGTAAGAGGTATTTTAAAAAATTTTACACCGGGTCAAAGATCTTTTGATTTAGTATATTTCATCCTAAAACATCAATGTCCTATGATGATTGGTTCAAAAGTTATAGGCGCTTAAAGATTTCACAAGTAAAAATGCCCAAAAAATGGATGAAAAATTAGTTAGTTTTTTTAATTTTTCACAGACTTCCCGTGCACGTAGAAGCTTCAATTAGACGTCAGGTGAATTGTCTTGTGGGCTAGAATAACGTAAAGAAAACTGCATTTTACTATTCTCAACGGTTGCCGAATAAATAAGAAAAAACTGAAATTATAGCATGACCCTAGGGTCACGTTTTGTATTTCGATTTTGGATGAAAATTTTTTGTTTCCGATTTTGATGATTTTAACAATGTTGATACCTTATGACATAAGGAGAATGCTATTAAAAAATTTCGATCGCACTTCAAATAGTTTTCGAGAAAAACGCATTCTTAATATGTGAAAAGGAATAAATGGTTTTTTGCAAATATCTCGGGAACGGTTGGAGCTATCATTAAAACTTTTGCACCTGCAGATACATATTTAAATGCGCATATTTCATTCGTATACATCATGATCCTATGTTGAATATTTTCCGAGATATAGGCGTTTAATTGTTTCAAACTTGTAAATTTGAAACGGTTTTTGGGATATATCTCGCGAACGGTAAGATGTATTTTAAAAATTTTTACACCGGGTCAAAGATCTTTTGATTTAGTATATTTCATCCGAAAATATCAATGTCCTATGATGATTCGTTCAAAAGTTATAGGCGCTTAAAGATTTTACAAGTAAAAATGCCCAAATAATGGATGAAAAATTAGTTAGTTTTTTTAATTTTTCACAGACTTCCCGTGCACGTAGAAGCTTCAGTTGGACGTCAGGTGAATTGTCTTGTGGGCTAGAATAACGTGAAAAAAAAACTGCATTTTACTATTCTCAACGGTTGCCGAATAAATAAGAAAAAACTGAAATTATAGCATGACCCTAGGGTCACGTTTTGTATTCCGATTTTGATGATTTTAGCAATGTTGATACCTTATGACATAAGGAGAATGCTATTAAAAAATTTTGATCGCACTTCAAATAGTTTTCGAGAAAAACGCATTTTTAATATGTGAAAAGGAATAAATGGTTTTTTGCAAATATCTCGGGAACTGTTGGAGCTATCATTAAAACTTTTGCACCTGCAGATACATATTTTAAATGCGCATATTTCATTCATATACATCATGATCCTATGTTGAATATTTTCCGAGATATAGGCGTTTAACTGTTTCAAACTTGTAAATTTGAAACGGTTTTTGAGATATATCTCGCGAACGGTAAGAGGTATTTTAAAAATTTTTACAGCGGGTCAAAGATTTTTTGATTTAGTATATTTCATCCGAAAACATCAATGTCCTATGATGATTCGTTCAAAAGTTATAATCGATTAAAGATTTCATGAGTAAAAAATGCCCAAAAAATGGACGAAAAATTTGTTAGTTTTTTTAATTTTTCACAGACTTCCCGGGCATGTAGAAGCTTCAATTAACGTCAGGCGAATTGTCTTGTGGGCTAGAATAACGCGAAAAAAACTGCATTTTAATATTCTCAACGGTTGCCGAATAAATAAGAAAAAACTGAAATTATAGCATGATGCTAGCTAGGGTCACGTATTGTATTCCGATTTTGGATGAAAATTTTTTGTTTCCGATTTTGATGATTTTTACAATGTTGATACTTTATGACATAAGGAAAATGCTATTAAAAAATTTCGGTCGCACTTCAAATAGTTTTCGAGAAAAACGCATTTTTAATATTTGACAAGGAGCGATTGGTTTTTAGCGAATATCTCGGGAACGGTTAGAGCTATCACAAAAATTTTTGCACCTGCAGATACATATTTTAAATGCGCATATTTCATTCATACACATCATGACCCTATGTTGAATATTTTCCGAGATATAGGCGTTTAACTGTTTCAAAGTTGAAAATTTGAAACTGTTTTTGGGGTATATCTTGCGAACGGCAAGCGGTATTTTGAAAATTTTCATACTAGGTAAAAGATCTCTTGATTTAGAATATTTCACCTGAGAACATCAATGTTATATGATGAGTTGTTCAAAAGTTATAATCGATTAAAGATTTCATGAGTAAAAAATGGACGAAAAATTTGTTAGTTTTTTTAATTTTTCACAGACTTCCCGGGCACGTAGAAGCTTCAATTAACGTCAGGCGAATTGTCTTGTGGGCTAGAATAACGCGAAAAAAACTGCATTTTAATATTCTCAACGGTTGCCGAATAAATAAGAAAAAACTGAAATTATAGCATGACCCTAGGGTCACGTATTGTATTCCGATTTTGGATGAAAATTTTTTGTTTCCGATTTTGATGATTTTCACAATGTTGATACTTTATGACATAAGGAAAATGCTATTAAAAAATTTCGGTCGCACTTCAAATAGTTTTCGAGAAAAACGCATTTTTAATATTTGACAAGGAGCGGTTTTTAGCGAATATCTCGGGAACGGTTAGAGCTATCACAAAAATTTTTGCACCTGCAGATACATATTTTAAATGCGCATATTTCATTCATACACACCATGACCCTATGTTGAATATTTTCCGAGATATAGGCGTTTAACTGTTTCAAAGTTGAAAATTTGAAACTGTTTTTGGGGTATATCTTGCGAACGGCAAGAGGTATTTTGAAAAATTTCATACTAGGTAAAAGATCTCTTGATTTAGAATATTTCACCTGAAATCATTAATATTCTATGATGAGTTGTTCAAAAGTTATAATCGATTAAAGATTTCATGAGTAAAAAATGCCCAAAAAATGGACGAAAAATTTGTTAGTTTTTTTAATTTTTCGCAGACTTCCCGAGCACGTAGAAGCTTCAATTAAACGTCAGGCGAATTGTCTTGTGGGCTAGAATAACGCGAAAAAAACTGCATTTTAATATTCTCAACGGTTGCCGAATAAATAAGAAAAAACTGAAATTATAGCATGATGCTAGGGTCACGTATTGTATTCCGATTTTGGATGAAAATTTTTTGTTTCCGATTTTGATGATTTTTACAATGTTGATACTTTATGACATAAGGAAAATGCTATTAAAAATTTCGGGGTCGCACTTCAAATAGTTTTCGAGAAAAACGCATTTTTATATTTGACAAGGAGCGATTGGTTTTTAGCGAATATCTCGGGAACGGTTAGAGCTATCACAAAAATTTTTGCACCTGCAGATACTATTTTAAATGCGCATATTTCATTCATACACATCATGACCCTATGTTGCTAGGTTTTTAGCGAATATCTCGGGAACGGTTAGAGCTATCACAAAAATTTTTGCACCTGCAGATACATATTTTAAATGCGCATATTCATTCATACACACCATGACCCTATGTGAATATTTTCCGAGATATAGGCGTTTTACCTGTTTCAAAGTTGAAAATTTGAAAACTGTTTTTGGGTATATCTTGCGAACGGCAAGAGGTATTTTTGAAAAATTTCATACTAGGTAAAAGATCTCTTGATTTAGAATATTTCACCTGAAATCATCAATATTCTATGATGAGTTGTTCAAAAGTTATAATCGATTAAAGATTTCATGAGTAAAAAATGCCCAAAAAATGGACGAAAAATTTGTTAGTTTTTTTAATTTTTCGCAGACTTCCCGAGCACGTAGAAGCTTCAATTAAACGTCAGGCGAATTGTCTTGTGGGCTAGAATAACGCGAAAAAACTGCATTTTAATATCTCAACGGTTGCCGAATAAATAAGAAAAAACTGAAATTATAGCATGATGCTAGGGTCACGTATTGTATTCCGATTTTGGATGAAAATTTTTTGTTTCCGATTTTGATGATTTTTACAATGTTATATACTTTATGACATAAGGAAATGCTATTAAAAAATTTCGGTCGCACTTCAAATAGTTTTCGGAGAAAAACGCATTTTTAATATTTGACAAGGAGCGATTGGTTTTTAGCGAATATCTCGGGAACGGTTAGAGCTATCACAAAAATTTTTGCACCTGCAGATACATATTTTAAATGCGCATATTTCATTCATACACATCATGACCCTATGTTGCTAGGTTTTTAGCGAATATCTCGGGAACGGTTAGAGCTATACAAAATTTTTGCACCTGCAGATACATATTTTAAATGC